>NC_039358.1:223781309-223783550 GCF_003573695.1 Papaver somniferum
ATTTTGGGGCAACATATAATTAGTAGGTTTTGTAATATATTTAACTCCCGATTAACGCTGCATCCAAAACACGAACGAAGTGGTTATGGATGGCTGTGTACACTCAGAACCAATGGAATATGGCAAGGGTTCGATCTGTGGCTCCTTATAATCGGTAGGTTGTTAAGTTGTATTCCCTTCCGATTATAGCAGGTTTCAAAATTCAATACATGAAGGATTTTAGAAAAAACTTATTTTGGGGCAACTTATAATCGGTAGGTTTTGTAATATATTCAACTCCCGATTAACGCTGCATCCAAAATACGAACCAAGTGGTTATGGCTGGTTGTGTACACTCAAAACCAATGGAATATGGCAAGGGTTCGATTTGTGGCTCCTTATAATCGGTAGGTTGTTAAGTTGTAATCCCTTACGATTATAGTAGGTTTCAAAATTCAATACATGAAGGATTTTAGAAAAAAACTCATTTGGGGGCTCCTTATAATCGGTAGGTTGTTAAGTTGTATTCCCTTCCGATTATAGAAGGTTTCAAAATTCAATACATGAAGGATTTCAGAAAAAACTAATTTTGGGGCAACTTATAATCGGTAGGTTTTGTAATATATTTAACTCCCGATTAACGCTGCATCCAAAACAAGAACCAAGTGGTTATGGTTGGCTGTGTACACTCAAAACTTATGAAATATGGCAAGGGTTCGATCTGTGGATCCTTATAATCGGTAGGTTGTTAAGTTGTATTCCCTTCCGATTATAGCAGGTTTCAAAATTCAATACATGAAGGATTTTAGAAAAAACTCATTTTGGGGTAACTTATAATCGGTAGGTTCTGTAATATATTTAACTCCCGATTAACGCTGCATCCAAAACCCGAAACAAGTGGTTATGGATGGATGTGTACACTCAAAACCTATGGAATATGTTAAGGGTTCGATCTGTGGATCCTTATAATCGGTAGGTTGTTAAGTTGTATTTCCTTCCGATTATAGCAGGTTTGAAAATTCAATACATGAAGGATTTTTGAAAAAAACTCATTTTGGGGCAACTTATAATCGGTAGGTTTTGTAATATATTTAATTCCCGATTAGCGCTACATCCAAAACACGAACCAAGTGGTTATGGCTGGCCGTGTACACTCAAAACCTATGGAATATGGCAAGGGTTCGATCTGTGGCTCCTTATAATCGGTAGGTTGTTAAGTTGTATTCCCTTACTATTGTAGTAGGTTTCAAAATTCAATACATGAAGGATTTTAGAAAAAAACTAATTTTGGAGCAACTTATAATCTGTAGGTTTGTAATATATTTAACTCCCGATTAACGCTGCATCTAAAACACGAACCAAGTGGTTATGGCTGGCTGCGTACACTCAAAACCTATGGAATATGGCAAGGGTTCGATCTGTGGCTCCTTATAATCGGTAGGTTGTTAAGTTGTATTTCCTTCCGATTATAGCATGTTTCAAAATTCAATACATGAAGGATTTTAGAAAAAAAAAAACTCATTTTGGGGCAACTTATAATCGGTAGGTTTTGTAATATATTTAACTCCCGATTAACGCTGCATCCAAAATACGAACCAAGCGGTTAAGGCTGGCTGTGTACACTCAAAACCAATGGAATATGGCAAGGGTTCGATCTGTGGCTCCTTATAATCGGTAGGTTGTTAAGTTGTATTCCCTTCCGATTATAGCAGGTTTCAAAATTCAATACATGAAGGATTTTAGAAAAAACTATTTTTGGGGCAACTTATAATCGGTAGGTTTTGTAATATATTTAACTGCCGATTAACGTTGCATCCAAAAAACGAACCAAGTGGTTATGGATGGCTGTGTACACACAAAACCTATGGAATATGACAAGGGTTCGATTTGTGGTTCCTTATAATCGGTATGTTGTTAAGTTGTATTCCCTTCCGATTATAGCAGGTTTCAAAATTCAATACATGAAGGATTTTAGAAAAAACTCATTTTGGGGCAACATATAATTAGTAGGTTTTGTAATATATTTAACTCCCGATTAACGCTGCATCCAAAACACGAACGAAGTGGTTATGGATGGCTGTGTACACTCAGAACCAATGGAATATGGCAAGGGTTCGATCTGTGGCTCCTTATAATCGGTAGGTTGTTAAGTTGTATTCCCTTCCGATTATAGCAGGTTTCAAAATTCAATACATGAAGGATTTTAGAAAAAACTATTTTTGGGGCAACTTATAATCGGTAGGTTTTGTAATATATTTAACT
>NC_039358.1:223783668-223802697 GCF_003573695.1 Papaver somniferum
CGATTATAGTAGGTTTCAAAATTCAATACATGAAGGATTTTAGAAAAAAACTCATTTGGGGGCTCCTTATAATCGGTAGGTTGTTAAGTTGTATTCCCTTCCGATTATAGAAGGTTTCAAAATTCAATACATGAAGGATTTCAGAAAAAACTAATTTTGGGGCAACTTATAATCGGTAGGTTTTGTAATATATTTAACTCCCGATTAACGCTGCATCCAAAACAAGAACCAAGTGGTTATGGTTGGCTGTGTACACTCAAAACCTATGAAATATGGCAAGGGTTCGATCAGTGGCTCCTTATAATTGGTAGGTTGTTAAGTTGTATTCCCTTCCGATTATAGCATGTATCAAAATTCAATACATTAAGGATTTTATAAAAAACTCATTTTGGGGCAACTTGTAATTGGTAGGTTTTGTAATATATTTAACTCCCGATTAACGCTGCATCCAAAACACGAACCAAGTGGTTATGGCTGGCTGTGTAAACTCGGAACCTATGGAATATGGCAAGGGTTCGATCTGTGGCTCCTTATAATCGGTAGGTTGTTAAGTTGTATTCCCTTCCTATTATAGCAGGTTTCAAAATTCAATACATGAAGGATTTTAGAAAAAACTCATTTTGGGGTAACTTATAATCGGTAGGTTTTGTAATATATTTAACTCCCGATTAACGCTGCATCCAAAACCCTAAACAAGTGGTTATGGCTGGATGTGTACTCTCAAAACCTATGGAATATGTTAAGGGTTCGATCTATGGCTCCTTATAATCGGTAGGTTGTTAAGTTGTATTCCCTTCCGATTATAGCAGGTTTGAAAATTCAATACATGAAGGATTTTAGAAAAAAACTCATTTTGGGGCAACTTATAATCGGTAGGTTTTGTAATATATTTAATTCCCGATTAGCGCTACATCCAAAACGCGAACCAAGTGGCTATGGCTGGCTGTGTACACTCAAAACCTATGGAATATGGCAAGGGTTCGATCTGTGGCTCCTTATAATCGGTAGGTTGTTAAGTTGTATTCCCGTACGATTATAGCATCTTTCAAAATTCAATACATGAAGGATTTTAGAAAAAAAAACTCATTTTGGGGCAACTAATAATCGGTAGGTTTTGTAATATATTTAACTCCCGATTAACGCTGCATCCAAAACCCGAAACAAGTGGTTATGGCTGGATGTGTACACTGAAAACCTATGGAATATGTTAAGGGTTCGATCTGTGGCTCCTTATAATCGGTAGGTTGTTAAGTTGTATTCCCTTCCGATTATAGAAGGTTTGAAAATTCAATACATGAAGGATTTTAGAAAAAAACTCATTTTGGGGCAACTTATAATCGGTAGGTTTTGTAATATATTTAATTCCAGATTAGCGCTACATCCAAAACAAGAACCAAGTGGTTATGGCTGGCTGTGTACACTCAAAACCTATGGAATATGGCAAGGGTTCGATCTGTGGCTCCTTATAATCGGTAGGTTGTTAAGTTGTATTCCCTTCCGATTATAGCAGGTTTCAAAATTCAATACATGAAGGATTTTAGAAAAAACTATTTTTGGGGCAACTTATAATCGGTAGGTTTTGTAATATATTTAACTCCCGATTAACGTTGCATCCAAAACACGAACTAAGTGGTTATGGCTGGCTGTGTACACTCAAAACCTATGGAATATGACAAGGGTTCGATTTATGGCTCCTTATAATCGGTATGTTGTTAAGTTGTATTCCCTTCCGATTATAGCAGGTTTCAAAATTCAATACATGAAGGATTTTAGAAAAAACTCATTTTGGGGAAACATATAATTAGTAGGTTTTGTAATATATTTAACTCCCGATTAACGCTGCATCCAAAACACGAACGAAGTGGTTATGGCTGGCTGTGTACACTCAGAACCAATGGAATATGGCAAGGGTTCGATCTGTGGGTCCTTATAATCGGTAGGTTGTTAAGTTGTATTCCCTTCCGATTATAGCAGGTTTCAAAATTCAATACATGAAGGATTTTAGATAAAACTTATTTTGGGGGAACTTATAATCGGTAGGTTTTGTAATATATTCAACTCCCGATTAACACTGTATCCAAAATACGAACCAAGTGGTTATGGCTAGCTGTGTACACTCAAAACCAATGGAATATGGCAAGGGTTCGATTTGTGGCTCCTTATAATCGGTAGGTTGTTAAGTTGTAATCCCTTACGATTATAGTAGGTTTCAAAATTCAATACATGAAGGATTTTAGAAAAAACTTATTTTGGGGGAACTTATAATCGGTAGGTTTTGTAATATATTCAACTCCCGATTAACGCTGCATCCAAAATACGAACCAAGTGGTTATGGCTGGCTGTGTACACTCAAAACCAATGGAATATGGCAAGGGTTCGATTTATGGCTCCTTATAATCGGTAGGTTGTTAAGTTGTAATCCCTTACGATTATAGTAGGTTTCAAAATTCAATACATGAAGGATTTTAGAAAAAACTCATTTTGGGGTAACTTATAATCGGTAGGTTTTGTAATATATTTAACTCCTGATTAACGCTGCATCCAAAACCCGAAACAAGTGGTTATGGATGGATGTGTACACTCAAAACCTATGGAATATGGCAAGGGTTCGATCTGTGGCTCCTTATAATCGGTAGGTTGTTAAGTTGTATTCCCTTCCGATTATAGCAGGTTTCAAAATTCAATACATGAAGGATTTTAGAAAAAACTATTTTTGGGGCAACTTATAATCGGTAGGTTTTGTAATATATTCAACTCCCGATTAACGCTGCATCCAAAATACGAACCAAGTGGTTATGGCTGGCTGTGTACACTCAAAACCAATGGAATATGGCAAGGGTTCGATTTATGGCTCCTTATAATCGGTAGGTTGTTAAGTTGTAATCCCTTACGATTATAGTAGGTTTCAAAATTCAATACATGAAGGATTTTAGAAAAAACTCATTTTGGGGTAACTTATAATCGGTAGGTTTTGTAATATATTTAACTCCTGATTAACGCTGCATCCAAAACCCGAAACAAGTGGTTAAGGCTGGCTGTGTACACTCAAAACCTATGGAATATGGAAAGTGTTCGATCTGTGGCTCCTTATAATCGGTAGGTTGTTAAGTTGTATTCCCTTCCGATTATAGAAGGTTTCAAAATTCAATACATGAAGGATTTCAGAAAAAACTAATTTTGGGGCAACTTATAATCGGTAGGTTTTGTAATATATTTAACTCCCGATTAACGCTGCATCCAAAAAAAGAACCAAGTGGTTATGGCTGGCTGTGTACACTCAAAACCTATGGAATATGGCAAGGGTTCGATCTGTGGATCCTTATAATCGGTAGGTTGTCAAGTTGTATTCCCTTCCGATTATAAAAGGTTTCAAAATTCAATACATGAAGGATTTCAGAAAAAACTAATTTTAGGGCAACTTATAATCGGTAGGTTTTGTAATATATTTAACTCCCGATTAACGCTGCATCCAAAACATGAACCAAGTGGTTATGGCTGGCTGTGTACACTCAAAACTTATGAAATATGGCAAGGGTTCGATCTGTGGCTCCTTATAATCGGTAGGTTGTTAAGTTTTATTCCCTTCCGATTATGGCAGGTTTCGAAATTCAATATATGAAGGATTTTAGAAAAAACTCATTTTGGGGCAACTTATAATTGGTAGGTTTTGTAATATATTTAAATCCCGATTAACGCTGCATCCAAAACACGAACCAAGTGGTTATGGATGGCCGTGTACACTCAGTACCTATGGAATATGGCAAGGGTTCGATATGTGGATCGTTATAATCGGTAGGTTGTTAAGTTGTATTCTCTTCTGATTATAGCAGGTTTCAAAATTCAATACATGAAGTATTTTAGAAAAAACTCTTTTTGGGGCAACTTATAATCGGTAGGTTTTGTAATATATTTAACTCTCGATTAACGCTGCATCCAAAACACGAACCAAGTGGTTATGGCTGGTTGTGTACACTCAAAACCTATGGAATATGGCAAGGGTTCGATCTGTGGCTCCTTATAATCGGTAGGTTGTTAAGTTTTATTGCCTTCAGATTATGGCAGGTTTGGAAAAATTCAATACATGAAGGATTTTAGAAAAAACTCATTTAGGGGCAACTTATAATTGGTAGGTTTTGTAATATATTTAACTCCCGACTAAAGCTGCATCCAAAACACGAACCAAGTGGTTATGGCTGGTTGTGTACACTCAGAACCTATGGAATATGGAAAGGGTTCGATCTGTGGCTCCTTATAATCGGTAGGTTGTTAAGTTGTATTCCCTTCCGATTATAGCGGGTTTCAAAATTCAATACACGAAGGATTTTAGAAAAAACTCATTTTGGGGGAACTTATAATTAATAGGTTTTGTAATATATTTAACTCCCGATTAACGCTGCATCCAATGCACGAACCAAGTGGTTATGGCTGGCTGTGTACACTCAAAACCTATGGAATATAACAAGGGTTCGATTTGTGGCTCCTTATAATCGGTAGGTTGTTAAGTTGTATTCCCTTCCGATTATCGCAGGTTTCAAAATTCAATACATGAAGGATTTTAGAAACAAATCATTTTGGGGCAACTTATAATTAGTAGGTTTTGTAATATATTTAACTCTCGATTAACGTTGTATCCAAAACACAAACCAAGTGGTTATGGATGGCTGTGTACACTCAAAACCTATGGAATATGGCAAGGGTTCGATCCGTGGCTCCTTATAATCGGTAGGTTGTTAAGTTGTATTCCCTTCCGATTATAGCAAGTTTCAAAATTCAATACATGAAGGATTTTAGAAAAAAATCATTTTGGGGCAACTTATAATTAGTAGGTTTTGTAATATATTTAACTCTCGATTAACGTTGCATCCAAAACACGAACCAAGTAGTTATGGCTGGCTGTGTACACTCAAAACCTATGGAATATGGCAAGGGTTCGATCTGTGGCTCCTTATAATCGGTAGGTTGTTAAGTTGTATTCCCTTACGATTGTAACAGGTTTCAAAATTCAATACATGAAGGATTTTAGAAAAAAACTCATTTTGGGGCAACTTATAATTAGTAGGTTTTGTAATATATTTAACTCTCGATTAACGCTGCATCCAAAACACGAACCAAGTGGTTATGGATGGATGTGTACACTCAGAACCTATGGAATATGGCAAGGGTTCGATCTGTGGCTCCTTATAATCGGTAGGTTGTTGAGTTGTATTCCCTTCCGATTATAGAAGGTTTCAAAATTCAATACATGAAGGATTTTAGAAACAAATCATTTTGGGGCAACTTATAATTAGTAGGTTTTGTAATATATTTAACTCTCGATTAACGTTGTATCAAAAACACGAACCAAGTGGTTATGGCTGACTGTGTACACTCAAAACCTATGGAATATGGCAAGGGTTTGATCTGTGGCTCCTTATAATCGGTAGGTTGTTAAGTTGTATTCCCTTACGATTATAACAGGTTTCAAAATTCAATACATGAAGGATTTTAGAAAAAAACTCATTTTAGGGCAACTTATAATCGGTAGGTTTTGTAATATATTTAACTCCCGATTAACGCTGCATCCAAAACAAGAACCAAGTGGTTATGGATGGCTGTGTACACTCAGAACCTATGGAATATGGCAAGGGTTCGATCTGTGGCTCCTTATAATCGGTAGGTTGTTAAGTTGTATTCCCTTCCGATTATAGCAGGTTTCAAAATTCAATACATGAAGGATTTTAGAAAAAACTCATTTTGGGGCAACTTATAATTAGTAGGTTTTGTAATACATATACCTACCGATTAACGCTGCATCCAAAACACGAACCAAGTGGTTATGGCTGGCTGTGTACACTCAAAACCTATGGAATATGGCAAGGGTTCGATTTGTAGCTCCTTATAATCGGTAGGTTGTTAAGTTGTATTCCCTTCCGATTATAGCAGGTTTCAAAATTCAATACATGAAAGATCTTAGAAAAAACTCATTTTGGGGCAACTTATAATCGGTAGGTTTTGTAATATATTTAACTCCCGATTAACGATGCATCCAAAACACGATCCAAGTGGTTATGGATGGCTGTGTACACTCAAAACCTATGGAATATGGAAAGTGTTCGACCTGTGGCTCCTTATAATCGGTAGGTTGTTAAGTTGTATTCCCTTCCGATTATAACAGGTTTCAAAATTCAATACATGAAGGATTTTAGAAAAAACTCATTTTGGGGCAACTTATAATTAGTAGGTTTTGTAATACATATACCTATCGATTAACGCTGCATCCAAAACACGAACCAAGTGGTTATGGCTGGCTGTGTACACTCAAAACCTATGGAATATGGCAAGGGTTCTATTTGTGGCTCCTTATAATCGGTAGGTTGTTAAGTTGTATTCCCTTCCGATTATAGCAGGTTTCAAAATTCAATACATGAAGGATTTTAGAAAAAAACTCATTTTGGGGCAACTTATAATCGATAGGTTTTGTAATATATTTAACTCCCGATTAACGCTGCATCCAAAACACGAACCAAGTGGTTATGGCTGGCTGTGTACACTCAAAACCTATGGAATATGGCAAGGGTTCGATCTGTGGCTCCTTATAATCGGTAGGTTGTTAAGTTGTATTCCCTTCCGATTATAGCAGGTTTCAAAATTCAATACATGAAGGATTTTAGAAAAACTTATTTTGGGGCAACTTATAATCGGTAGGTTTTGTAATATATTCAACTCCCGATTAACGCTGCATCCAAAATACGAACCAAGTGGTTATGGCTGGCTGTGTACACTCAAAAGCAATGGAATATGGCAAGGGTTCGATCTGTGGCTCCTTATAATCGGTAGGTTGTTAAGTTGTATTCCCGTACGATTATAACAGATTTCAAAATTCAACACATGAAGGATTTTAGAAAAAAAAAACTCATTTTGGGGAAACTTATAATCGGTAGGTTTTGTAATATATTTAACTCCCGATTAACGCTGCATCCAAAACACGAACCAAGTGGATATGGCTGGCTGTGTACACTCAAAACCTATGGAATGTGGCAAGATTTCGATCGGTGGCTCCTTATAATCGGTAGGTTGTTAAGTTGTATTCCCTTCCGATTATAGCAGGTTTCAAAATTCAATACATGAAGGATTTTAGAAAAAACTATTTTTGGGGCAACTTATAATCGGTAGGTTTTGTAATATATTCAACTCCCGATTAACGCTGCATCCAAAATACGAACCAAGTGGTTATGGCTGGCTGTGTACACTCAAAACCAATGGAATATGGCAAGGGTTCGATTTATGGCTCCTTATAATCGGTAGGTTGTTAAGTTGTAATCCCTTACGATTATAGTAGGTTTCAAAATTCAATACATGAAGGATTTTAGAAAAAACTCATTTTGGGGTAACTTATAATCGGTAGGTTTTGTAATATATTTAACTCCCGATTAACGCTGCATCCAAAACCCGAAACAAGTGGTTATGGATGGATGTGTACACTCAAAACCTATGGAATATGGCAAGGGTTCGATCTGTGGCTCCTTATAATCGGTAGGTTGTTAAGTTGTATTCCCTTCCGATTATAGCAGGTTTCAAAATTCAATACATGAAGGATTTTAGAAAAAACTCATTTTGGGGTAACTTATAATCGGTAGGTTTTGTAATATATTTAACTCCCGATTAACGCTGCATCCAAAACCCGAAACAAGTGGTTATGGCTGGATGTGTACACTGAAAACCTATGGAATATGTTAAGGGTTCGATCTGTGGCTCCTTATAATCGGTAGGTTGTTAAGTTGTATTCCCTTCCGATTATAGCAGGTTTGAAAATTCAATACATGAAGGATTTTAGAAAAAAACTCATTTGGGGCAACTTATAATCGGTAGGTTTTGTAATATATTTAATTCCCGATTAACGCTACATCCAAAACACGAACCAAGTGGTTATGGCTGGCTGTGTACACTCAAAACCTAAGGAATATGGCAAGGGTTCGATCTGTGGCTCCTTATAATCGGTAGGTTGTTAAGTTGTATTCCCTTACTATTGTAGTAGGTTTCAAAATTCAATACATGAAGGATTTTAGAAAAAAACTAATTTTGGCGCAACTTATAATCTGTAGGTTTGTAATATATTTAACTACCGATTAACGCTGCATCCAAAACACGAACCAAGTGGTTATGGCTGGCTGCGTACACTCAAAACCTATGGAATATGGCAAGGGTTCGATCTGTGGCTCCTTATAATCGGTAGGTTGTTAAGTTGTATTCCCTTCCGATTATAGCATGTTTCAAAATTCAATACATGAAGGATTTTAGAAAAAAAAAACTCATTTTGGGGCAACTTATAATCGGTAGGTTTTGTAATATATTTAACTCCCGATTAACGCTGCATCCAAAATACGAACCAAGCGGTTATGGCTGGCTGTGTACACTCAAAACCAATGGAATATGGCAAGGGTTCGATCTGTGGCTCCTTATAATCGGTAGGTTGTTAAGTTGTATTCCCTTCCGATTATAGCAGGTTTCAAAATTCAATACATGAAGGATTTTAGAAAAAACTATTTTTGGGGCAACTTATAATCGGTAGGTTTTGTAATATATTCAACTCCCGATTAACGCTGCATCCAAAATACGAACCAAGTGGTTATGGCTGGCTGTGTACACTCAAAACCAATGGAATATGGCAAGGGTTCGATTTGTGGCTCCTTATAATCGGTAGGTTGTTAAGTTGTAATCCCTTACGATTATAGTAGGTTTCAAAATTCAATACATGAAGGATTTTAGAAAAAACTCATTTTGGGGAAATTTATAATCGGTAGGTTTTGTAATATATTTAACTCCCGATTAACGCTGCATCCAAAATACGAACGAAGTGGTTAAGGCTGGCTGTGTACACTCAAAACCTATGGAATATGGCAAGGGTTCGATCTGTGGCTCCTTATAATCGGTAGGTTGTTAAGTTGTATTCCCGTACGATTATAGCATCTTTCAAAATTCAATACATGAAGGATTTTAGAAAAAAAAACTCATTTTGGGGCAACTTATAATCGGTAGGTTTTGTAATATATTTAACTCCCGATTAACGCTGCATCCAAAAAACGAACCAAGTGGTTATGGATGGCTGTGTACACTCAAAACCTAAGGAATTTGGCAAGATTTCGATCTGTGGCTCCTTATAATCGGTAGGTTGTTAAGTTGTATTCCCTTCCGATTATAGCAGGTTTCAAAATTCAATACATGAAGGATTTTAGAAAAATCTCATTTTGGGGAAACTTATAATCGGTAGGTTTTGTAATATATTTAACTCCCGATTAACGCTGCATCCAAAACACGAACCAAGTGGTTATGGATGGCTGTGTACACTCAAAACCTATGGAATATGGCAAGGGTTCGATCTGTGGCTCCTTATAATCGGTAGGTTGTTTAGTTGTATTCCCTTTCGATTATAGAAGGTTTCAAAATTCAATACATGAAGGATTTTAGAAAAAAAAAACTAATTTTGGGGCAACTTATAATCGGTAGGTTTTGTAATATATTTAACTCCCGATTAACGCTGCATCCAAAACAAGAACCAAGTGGTTATGGCTGGCTGTGTACACTCAAAACCTATGAAATATGGCAAGGGTTCGAACTGTGGCTCCTTATAATTGGTAGGTTGTTAAGTTGTATTCCCTTCCGATTATAGCATGTATCAAAATTCAATACATGAAGGATTTTATAAAAAACTCATTTTGGGGCAACTTATAATTGGTAGGTTTTGTAATATATTTAACTCCCGATTAACGCTGCATCCAAACCACGAACCAAGTGGTTATGGCTGGCTGTGTAAACTCATAACCTATGGAATATGGCAAGGGTTCGATCTGTGGCTCCTTATAATCGGTAGGTTGTTAAGTTGTATTCCCTTACGATTGTAGTAGGTTTCAAAATTCAATACATGAAGGATTTTAGAAAAAAACTAATTTTGGGGCAACTTATAATCTGTAGGTTTGTAATATATTTAACTTCCGATTAACGTTGCATCCAAAACACGAACCAAGTTGTTATGGCTGGCTGCGTACACTCAAAACCTATGGAATATGGCAAGGGTTCGATCTGTGGCTCCTTATAATCGGTAGGTTGTTAAGTTGTATTCCCTTCCGATTATAGCAGGTTTCAAAATTCAATACATGAAGGATTTTAGAAAAAAAAAACTCATTTTGGGGCAACTTATAATCGGTAGGTTTTGTAATATATTTAACTCCCGATTAACGCTGCATCCAAAATACGAACCAAGCTGTTATGGCTGGCTGTGTACACTCAAAACCAATGGAATATGGCAAATGTTCGATCTGTGGATCCTTATAATCGGTAGGTTGTTAAGTTGTATTCCCTTCCGATTATAGCAGGTTTCAAAATTCAATACATGAAGGATTTTAGAAAAAACTATTTTTGGGGCAACTTATAATCGGTAGGTTTTGTAATATATTCAACTCCCGATTAACGCTACATCCAAAATAAGAACCAAGTGGTTATGGCTGGTTGTGTACACTCAAAACCAATGGAATATGGCAAGGGTTCGATTTGTGGCTCCTTATAATCGGTAGGTTGTTAAGTTGTAATCCCTTACGATTATAGTAGGTTTCAAAATTCAATACATGAAGGATTTTAGAAAAAACTCATTTTGGGGCAAATTATAATCGGTAGGTTTTGTAATATATTTAACTCCCGATTAACGCTGCATCCAAAATACGAACGAAGTGGTTAAGGCTGGCTGTGTACACTCAAAACCTATCGAATATGGCAAGGGTTCGATCTGTGGCTCCTTATAATCGGTAGGTTGTTAAGTTGTATTCCCGTACGATTATAGCATCTTTCAAAATTCAATACATGAAGGATTTTAGAAAAAAAAACTCATTTTGGGGCAACTTATAATCGGTAGGTTTTGTAATATATTTAACTCCCGATTAACGCTGCATCCAAAAAACGAACCAAGTGGTTATGGATGGCTGTGTACACTCAAAACCTAAGGAATTTGGCAAGATTTCGATCTGTGGCTCCTTATAATCGGTAGGTTGTTAAGTTGTATTCCCTTCCGATTATAGCAGGTTTCAAAATTCAATACATGAAGGATTTTAGAAAAATCTCATTTTGGGGAAACTTATAATCGGTAGGTTTTGTAATATATTTAACTCCCGATTAACGCTGCATCCAAAACACGAACCAAGTGGTTATGGATGGCTGTGTACACTCAAAACCTATGGAATATGGCAAGGGTTCGATCTGTGGCTCCTTATAATCGGTAGGTTGTTAAGTTGTATTCCCTTCCGATTATAGAAGGTTTCAAAATTCAATACATGAGGGATTTCAGAAAAAACTAATTTTGGGGAAACTTATAATCGGTAGGTTTTGTAATATATTTAACTCCCGATTAACGCTGCATCCAAAACAAGAACCAAGTGGTTATGGTTGGCTGTGTACACTCAAAACCTATGAAATATGGCAAGGGTTCGAACTGTGGCTCCTTATAATTGGTAGGTTGTTAAGTTGTATTCCCTTCCGATTATAGCATGTATCAAAATTCAATACATGAAGGATTTTATAAAAAACTCATTTTGGGGCAACTTATAATTGGTAGGTTTTGTAATATATTTAACTCCCGATTAACGCTGCATCCAAAACACGAACCAAGTGGTTATGGTTGGCTGTATAAACTCAAAACCTATGGAATATGGCAAGGGTTCGATCTGTGGCTCCTTATAATCGGTAGGTTGTTAAGTTGTATTCCCGTACGATTATAGCAACTTTCAAAATTCAATACATGAAGGATTTTAGAAAAAAAAACTCATTTTGGGGAAACTTATAATCGGTAAGTTTTGTAATATATTGAACTCCCGATTAACGCTGCATCCAAAACACGAACCAAGTGGTTATGGATGGCTGTGTACACTCAAAACCTAAGGAATTTGGCAAGATTTCGATCTGTGGCTCCTTATATTCGGTAGGTTGTTAAGTTGTATTCCCTTCCGATTATAGCAGGTTTCAAAATTCAATACATGAAGGATTTTAGAAAAATCTCATTTTGGGGAAACTTATAATCGGTAGGTTTTGTAATATATTTAACTCCCGATTAACGCTGCATCCAAAACACGAACCAAGTGGTTATGGATGGCTGTGTACACTCAAAACCTATGGAATATGGCAAGGGTTCGATCTGTGGCTCCTTATAATCGGTAGGTTGTTAAGTTGTATTCCCTTACGATTGTAGTAGGTTTCAAAATTCAATACATGAAGGATTTTAGAAAAAAACTAATTTTGGGGCAACCTATAATCTGTAGGTTTGTAATATATTTAACTCTCGATTAACGCTGCATCCAAAACACGAACCAAGTTGTTACCGCTGGCTGCGTACACTCAAAACCTATGGAATATGGCAAGGGTTCGATCTGTGGCTCCTTACAATCGGTAGGTTGTTAAGTTGTATTCCCGTCCGATTATAGCAGGTTTCAAAATTCAATACATGAAGGATTTTAGAAAAAAAAAACTCATTTTGGGGCAACTTATAATCGGTAGGTTTTGTAATATATTTAACTCCAGATTAACGCTGCATCCAAAATACGAACCAAGCGGTTATGGATGGCGGTGTACACTCAAAACCAATGGAATATGGCAAGGGTTCGATCCGTGGCTCCTTATAATCGGTAGGTTGTTAAGTTGTATTCCCTTCCGATTATAGCAGGTTTCAAAATTCAATACATGAAGGATTTTAGAAAAAAACTCATTTTGGGGAAACTTAAAATCGGTAGGTTTGTAATATATTTAACTCCCGATTAACGCTGCATCCAAAAATACGAACCAAGTGGTTATGGCTGGCTGCGTACACTTAAAACCTATGGAATATGGCAAGGGTTCGATCTGTGGCTCCTTATAATCGGTAGGTTGTTAAGTTGTATTCCCTTCCGATTATAGCAGGTTTCAAAATTCAATACATGAAGGATTTTAGAAAAAAAAAACTCATTTTGGGGCAACTTATAATCGGTAGGTTTTGTAATATATTTAACTCCCGATTAACGCTGCATCGAAAATACGAACCAAGCGGTTATGGCTGGCTCTGTACACTCAAAACCAATGGAATATGACAAGGGTTCGATTTGTGGCTCCTTATAATCGGTAGGTTGTTAAGTTGTATTCCCTTCCGATTATAGCAGGTTTCAAAATTCAATACATGAAGGATTTTAGAAAAAAACTCATTTTGGGGAAACTTATAATCGGTAGGTTTTTTAATATATATTTAACTCCCGATTAACGCTGCATCCAAAACACGAAACAAGTGGTTAAGGCTGGCTGTGTACACTCAAAACCTATGGAATATGGCAAGGGTTCGATCTGTGGCTCCTTATAATCGGTAGGTTGTTAAGTTGTATTCCCGTACGTTTATAGCATGTTTCAAAATTCAATACATGAAGGATTTTAGAAAAAAAAAACTCATTTTGGGGCAACTTATAATCGGTAGGTTTTGTAATATATTTAACTCCCGATTAACGCTGCATCCAAAATACGAACCAAGCGGTTATGGATGGCTGTGTACACTCAAAACCAATGGAATATGGCAAGGGTTCGATCCGTGGCTCCTTATAATCGGTAGGTTGTTAAGTTGTATTCCCTTCCGATTATAGCAGGTTTCAAAATTCAATACATGAAGGATTTTAGAAAAAAACTCATTTTGGGGAAACTTATAATCGGTAGGTTTGTAATATATTTAACTCCCGATTAACGCTGCATCCAAAACACGAACCAAGTGGTTATGGCTGGCTGCGTACACTTAAAACCTATGGAATATGGCAAGGGTTCGATCTGTGGCTCCTTATAATCGGTAGGTTGTTAAGTTGTATTCCCTTCCGATTATAGCAGGTTTCAAAATTCAATACATGAAGGATTTTAGAAAAAAAAAAACTCATTTTGGGGCAACTTATAATCGGTAGGTTTTGTAATATATTTAACTCCCGATTAACGCTGCATCGAAAATACGAACCAAGCGGTTATGGCTGGCTCTGTACACTCAAAACCAATGGAATATGACAAGGGTTCGATTTGT
Source organism: Papaver somniferum (assembly GCF_003573695.1). Lineage (NCBI taxonomy): Eukaryota > Viridiplantae > Streptophyta > Magnoliopsida > Ranunculales > Papaveraceae > Papaver > Papaver somniferum. The sequence goes on from NC_039358.1 coordinate 223,797,704, forward strand.
GGCTCCTTATAATCGGTAGGTTGTTAAGTTGTATTCCCTTCCGATTATAGCAGGTTTCAAAATTCAATACATGAAGGATTTTAGAAAAAAACTCATTTTGGGGAAACTTATAATCGGTAGGTTTTTTAATATATATTTAACTCCCGATTAACGCTGCATCCAAAACACGAAACAAGTGGTTATGGCTGACTGTGTACACTCAAAACCTATGGAATATGGCAAGGGTTCGATCTGTGGCTCCTTATAATCGGTAGGTTGTTAAGGTGTATTCCCTTCCGATTATAACAGGTTTCAAAATTCAATAAATGAAAGATTTTAGAAAAAACTCATTTTGGGGACACTTATAATCGGTAGGTTTTGTAATATATTTAACTCCCGATTAACGCTGCATCCAAAACACGAACAAAGTGGTTATGGATGACTGTGTACACTCAAAACCTATGGAATATGGCAAGGGTTCGATCTGTGGCTCCTTATAATCGGTAGGTTGTTAAGTTGTATTCCCGTACGTTTATAGCATGTTTCAAAATTCAATACATGAAGGATTTTAGAAAAAAAAACTCATTTTGGGGCAACTTATAATCGGTAGGTTTTGTAATATATTTTACTCCCGATTAACGCTGCATCCAAAATACGAACCAAGTGGTTATGGCTGGATGTGTACACTCAAAACCTATGGAATATGGGAAGATTTCGATCTGTGGCTCCTTATAATCGGTAGGTTGTTAAGTTGTATTCCCTTCCGATTTTAGCAGGTTTCAAAATTCAATACATGAAGGATTTTAGAAAAAACTCATTTTGGGGTAACTTATGATCGGTAGGTTTTGTAATATATTTAACTCCCGATTAACGCTGCATCCAAAACACGAACCAAGTGGTTATGGATGGCTGTGTACACTCAAAACCTATGGAATATGGCAAGGGTTCGATCTGTGGATCCTTATAATCGGTAGGTTGTCAAGTTGTATTCCCTTCCGATTATAGAAGGTTTCAAAATTCAATACATGAAGGATTTCAGAAAAAACTAATTTTAGGGCAACTTATAATCGGTAGGTTTTGTAATATATTTAACTCCCGATTAACACTGCATCCAAAACACGAATCAAGTGGTTATGGCTGGCTGTGTAAACTCAAAACATATGGAATATGGCAAGGGTTCGATCTGTGGCTTCTTATAATCGGTAGGTTGTTAAGTTGTATTTCCTTACGATTATAACAGGTTTCAAAATTCAATACATGAAGGATTTTAGAAAAAAACTCATTTTTGGGCAACTTATAATCGGTAGGTTTTGTAATATATTTAACTCCCGATTAACGCTGCATCCAAAACCCGAACCAAGTGGTTATGGCTAGCTGTGTACACTCAAAACCTATGGAATATGTTAAGGGTTCGATCAGTGGCTCCTTATAATCGGTAGGTTGTTAAGTTGTACTCCCTTCCGATTATAGCAGGTTTCAAAATTCAATACATGAAGGATTTTAGAAAAAACTCATTTTGGGGTAACTTATGATCGGTAGGTTTTGTAATATATTTAACTCCCGATTAACGTTGCATCCAAAACACGAACCAAGTGGTTATGGATGGCTGTGTATACTCAAAACCTATGGAATATGGCAAGGGTTCGATCTGTGGATCCTTATAATCGGTAGGTTGTCAAGTTGTATTCCCTTCCGATTATAGAAGGTTTCAAAATTCAATACATGAAGGATTTCAGAAAAAACTAATTTTAGGGCAACTTATAATCGGTAGGTTTTGTAATATATTTAACTCCCGATTAACGCTGCATCCAAAACAAGAACCAAGTGGTTATGGCTGGCTGTGTACACTCAAAACTTATGAAATATGGCAAGGGTTCGATCTGTGGCTCCTTATAATCGGTAGGTTGTTAAGTTGTATTCCCTTCCGATTATAGCAGGTTTGAAAATTCAATACATGAAGGATTTTAGAAAAACTCATTTTGGGGCAACTTATAATCGGTAGGTTTTGTAATATATTTAACTCCCGATTAACGCTGCATCCAAAACACGAATCAAGTGGTTATGGCTGGCTGTGTAAACTCAAAACCTATGGAATATGGCAAGGGTTCGATCTGTGGCTTCTTATAATCGGTAGGTTGTTAAGTTGTATTTCCTTACGATTATAACAGGTTTCAAAATTCAATACATGAAGGATTTTAGAAAAAAACTCATTTTTGGGCAACTTATAATCGGTAGGTTTTGTAATATATTTAACTCCCGATTAACGCTGCATCCAAAACCCGAACCAAGTGGTTATGGCTGGCTGTGTACACTCAAAACCTATGGAATATGTTAAGGGTTCGATCAGTGGCTCCTTATAATCGGTAGGTTGTTAAGTTGTACTCCCTTCCGATTATAGCAGGTTTCAAAATTCAATACATGAAGGATTTTAGAAAAAACTCATTTTGGGGCAACTTATAATCGGTAGGTTTTGTAATATATTTAATTCACGATTAACGCTGCATCCAAAACACGATCCAAGTGGTTATGGATGGCTGTGTACACTCAAAACCTATGGAATATGGCAAGGGTTCGATATGTGGCTCCTTATAATCGGTAGGTTGTTAATTTGCACTCCCTTCTGATTATAGCAGGTTTCAAAATTCAATACATGAAGGATTTTAGAAAAAACTATTTTTGGGGCAACTTATAATCGGTATGTTTTGTAATATATTTAACTCCCGATTAACGCTGCATCCAAAACACGAACCAAGTGGTTATGGCTGGCTGTGTACATTCAAAACCTATGGAATATGGCAAGGGTTCGATCTGTGGCTCCTTATAATCGGTAGGTTGTTAAGTTGTATTCCCTTACGATTATAGTAGGTTTCAAAATTCAATACATGAAGGATTTTAGAAAAAAACTAATTTTTGGGCAACTTATAATTGGTAGGTTTTGTAATATATTTAACTCCCGATTAAAGCTGCATCCAAAACACGAACCAAGTGGTTATGGCTGGTTGTGTACACTCAGAACCTGTGGAATATGGAAAGGGTTCGATCTGTGGATTTTTATAATCGGTAGGTTGTTAAGTTGTATTCCCTTCCGATTATAGCAGGTTTCAAAATTCAAAACATGAAGGATTTTAGAAAAAAAAAACTCATTTTGGGGGAACTTATAATCGGTAGGTTTTGTAATATATATAACTCCCGATTAACGCTGCATCCAAAGCACGAACCAAGTGGTTATGGCTGGCTGTGTACCCTCAAAACCTATGGAATATGAAAAGGGTTCGATTTGTGGCTCCTTATAATCGGTAGGTTGTTAAGTTGTATTCCCTTCCGATTATAGCAGGTTTCAAAATTCAATACATGAAGGATTTTAGAAAAAAAACTCATTTTGGGGCAACTTATAATCGGTAGGTTTTGTAATATATTTAACTCCCGATTAACGCTGCATCCAAAACACGAACCAAGTGGTTAAGGCTGGCTGTGTACACTCAAAACCTATGGAATATGGCAAGGGTTCGATCTGTGGCTCCTTATAATCGGTAGGTTGTTAAGTTGTATTCCCGTACGATTATAGCATGTTTCAAAATTCAATACATGAAGGATTTTAGAAAAAAAAACTCATTTTGGGGCAACTTATAATCGGTAGGTTTTGTAATATATTTTACTCCCGATTAACGCTGCATCCAAAATACGAACCAAGTGGTTATGGCTAGCTGTGTACACTCAAAACCTATGGAATATGGGAAGATTTCGATCTGTGGCTCCTTATAATCGGTAGGTTGTTAAGTTGTATTCCCTTCCGATTTTAGCAGGATTCAAAATTCAATACATGAAGGATTTTAGAAAAAACTCATTTTGGGGTAACTTATGATCGGTAGGTTTTGTAATATATTTAACTCCCGATTAACGCTGCATCCAATACACGAACCAAGTGGTTATGGATGGCTGTGTACACTCAAAACCTATGGAATATGGCAAGGGTTGGATCTGTGGATCCTTATAATCGGTAGGTTGTTAAGTTGTATTCCCTTCCGATTATAGAAGGTTTCAAAATTCAATACATGAAGGATTTCAGAAAAAACTAATTTTGGGGCAACTTATAATCGGTAGGTTTTGTAATATATTTAACTCCCGATTAACGCTGCATCCAAAACAAGAACCAAGTGGTTATGGCTGGCTGTGTACACTCAAAACTTATGAAATATGGCAAGTGTTCGATCTGTGGCTCCTTATAATCGGTAGGTTGTTAAGTTGTATTCCCTTCCGATTATAGCAGGTTTCAAAATTCAATACATGAAGGATTTTAGAAAAAAATCATTTTGGGGCAACTTATAATTGGTAGGTTTTGTAATATATTTAACTCCCGATTAAGGCTGCATACAAAACACGAACCAAGTGGTTATGGATGGCTGTGTAAACTCAGAACCTATGGAATATGGCAAGGGTTCGATCTGTGGCTCCTTATAATCGGTAGGTTGTTAAGTTGTATTTCCTTACGATTATAACAGGTTTCAAAATTCAATACATGAAGGATTTTAGAAAAAAACTCATTTTTGGGCAACTTATAATCGGTAGGTTTTGTAATATATTTAACTCCCGATTAACGCTGCATCCAAAACCCGAACCAAGTGGTTATGGCTGGCTGTGTACACTCAAAACTTATGGAATATGTTAAGGGTTCGATCTGTGGCTCCTTATAATCGGTAGGTTGTTAAGTTGTATTCCCTTCCGATTATAGCAGGTTTCAAAATTCAATACATGAAGGATTTTAGAAAAAACTCATTTTGGGGCAACTTATGATCGGTAGGTTTTGTAATATATTTAACTCCCGATTAACGCTGCATCCAAAACACGATCCAAGTGGTTATGGATGGCTGTGTACACTCAAAACCTATGGAATATGGCAAGTGTTCGATCTGTGGCTCCTTATAATCAGTAGGTTGTTAAGTTTTACTCCCTTCCGATTATAGTATGTTTCAAAATTTAATACATGAAGGATTTTATAAAAAACTCATTTTGGGGCA
>NC_039358.1:223802707-223815020 GCF_003573695.1 Papaver somniferum
TGTTAAGTTGTATTCCCTTCCGATTATAGCAGGTTTCAAAATTCAATACATGAAGGATTTTAGAAAAAAATCATTTTGGGGCAACTTATAATTGGTAGGTTTTGTAATATATTTAACTCCCGATTAAGGCTGCATACAAAACACGAACCAAGTGGTTATGGATGGCTGTGTAAACTCAGAACCTATGGAATATGGCAAGGGTTCGATCTGTGGCTCCTTATAATCGGTAGGTTGTTAAGTTGTATTTCCTTACGATTATAACAGGTTTCAAAATTCAATACATGAAGGATTTTAGAAAAAAACTCATTTTTGGGCAACTTATAATCGGTAGGTTTTGTAATATATTTAACTCCCGATTAACGCTGCATCCAAAACCCGAACCAAGTGGTTATGGCTGGCTGTGTACACTCAAAACTTATGGAATATGTTAAGGGTTCGATCTGTGGCTCCTTATAATCGGTAGGTTGTTAAGTTGTATTCCCTTCCGATTATAGCAGGTTTCAAAATTCAATACATGAAGGATTTTAGAAAAAACTCATTTTGGGGCAACTTATGATCGGTAGGTTTTGTAATATATTTAACTCCCGATTAACGCTGCATCCAAAACACGATCCAAGTGGTTATGGATGGCTGTGTACACTCAAAACCTATGGAATATGGCAAGTGTTCGATCTGTGGCTCCTTATAATCAGTAGGTTGTTAAGTTTTACTCCCTTCCGATTATAGTATGTTTCAAAATTTAATACATGAAGGATTTTATAAAAAACTCATTTTGGGGCAACTTATAATTAGTAGGTTTTGTAATATATTTAACTCCCGATTAACGCTGCATCCAAAACACGATCCAAGTGGTTATGGATGGCTGTGTACACTCAAAACCTATGGAATATGGCAAGTGTTCGATATGTGGCTCCTTATAATCGGTAGGTTGTTAAGTTTTATTCCTTTCCGATTATAGCGTGTTTCAAAATTCAATACATGAAGGATTTTGGAAAAAACTCATTTTGGGGAAACTTATAATCGGTAGGTTTTGTAATATATTTAACTCCCGATTAACGCTGCATCCAAAACACGAACAAAGTGGTTATAGATGGCTGTGTACACTCCAAACCTATGGAATATGGCAAGGGTTCGATCTGTGGCTCCTTATAATCGGTAGGTTGTTAAGTTTTATTCCCTTCCGATTATGGCAGGTTTCGAAATTCAATATATGAAGGATTTTAGAAAAAACTCATTTTGGGGCAACTTATAATTGGTAGGTTTTGTAATATATTTAAATCCCGATTAACGCTGTATCCAAAACACGAACCAAGTGGTTATGGATGGCCGTGTACACTCAGTACCTATGGAATATGGCAAGGGTTCGATATGTGGATCGTTATAATCGGTAGGTTGTTAAGTTGTATTCTCTTCTGATTATAGCAGGTTTCAAAATTCAATACATGAAGTATTTTAGAAAAAACTCTTTTTGGGGCAACTTATAATCGGTAGGTTTTGTAATATATTTAACTCTCGATTAACGCTGCATCCAAAACACGAACCAAGTGGTTATGGCTGGTTGTGTACACTCAAAACCTATGGAATATGGCAAGGGTTCGATCTGTGTCTCCTTATAATCGGTAGGTTGTTAAGTTTTATTGCCTTCAGATTATGGCAGGTTTGGAAAAATTCAATACATGAAGGATTTTAGAAAAAACTCATTTAGGGGCAACTTATAATTGGTAGGTTTTGTAATATATTTAACTCCCGACTAAAGCTGCATCCAAAACACGAACCAAGTGGTTATGGCTGGTTGTGTACACTCAGAACCTATGGAATATGGAAAGGGTTCGATCTGTGGCTCCTTATAATCGGTAGGTTGTTAAGTTGTATTCCCTTCCGATTATAGCGGGTTTCAAAATTCAATACACGAAGGATTTTAGAAAAAACTCATTTTGGGGGAACTTATAATTAATAGGTTTTGTAATATATTTAACTCCCGATTAACGCTGCATCCAATGCACGAACCAAGTGGTTATGGCTGGCTGTGTACACTCAAAACCTATGGAATATAACAAGGGTTCGATTTGTGGCTCCTTATAATCGGTAGGTTGTTAAGTTGTATTCCCTTCCGATTATCGCAGGTTTCAAAATTCAATACATGAAGGATTTTAGAAACAAATCATTTTGGGGCAACTTATAATTAGTAGGTTTTGTAATATATTTAACTCTCGATTAACGTTGTATCCAAAACACAAACCAAGTGGTTATGGATGGCTGTGTACACTCAAAACCTATGGAATATGGCAAGGGTTCGATCCGTGGCTCCTTATAATCGGTAGGTTGTTAAGTTGTATTCCCTTCCGATTATAGCAAGTTTCAAAATTCAATACATGAAGGATTTTAGAAAAAAATCATTTTGGGGCAACTTATAATTAGTAGGTTTTGTAATATATTTAACTCTCGATTAACGTTGCATCCAAAACACGAACCAAGTAGTTATGGCTGGCTGTGTACACTCAAAACCTATGGAATATGGCAAGGGTTCGATCTGTGGCTCCTTATAATCGGTAGGTTGTTAAGTTGTATTCCCTTACGATTGTAACAGGTTTCAAAATTCAATACATGAAGGATTTTAGAAAAAAACTCATTTTGGGGCAACTTATAATTAGTAGGTTTTGTAATATATTTAACTCTCGATTAACGCTGCATCCAAAACACGAACCAAGTGGTTATGGATGGATGTGTACACTCAGAACCTATGGAATATGGCAAGGGTTCGATCTGTGGCTCCTTATAATCGGTAGGTTGTTGAGTTGTATTCCCTTCCGATTATAGAAGGTTTCAAAATTCAATACATGAAGGATTTTAGAAACAAATCATTTTGGGGCAACTTATAATTAGTAGGTTTTGTAATATATTTAACTCTCGATTAACGTTGTATCAAAAACACGAACCAAGTGGTTATGGCTGACTGTGTACACTCAAAACCTATGGAATATGGCAAGGGTTTGATCTGTGGCTCCTTATAATCGGTAGGTTGTTAAGTTGTATTCCCTTACGATTATAACAGGTTTCAAAATTCAATACATGAAGGATTTTAGAAAAAAACTCATTTTAGGGCAACTTATAATCGGTAGGTTTTGTAATATATTTAACTCCCGATTAACGCTGCATCCAAAACAAGAACCAAGTGGTTATGGATGGCTGTGTACACTCAGAACCTATGGAATATGGCAAGGGTTCGATCTGTGGCTCCTTATAATCGGTAGGTTGTTAAGTTGTATTCCCTTCCGATTATAGCAGGTTTCAAAATTTAATACATGAAGGATTTTAGAAAAAACTCATTTTGGGGCAACTTATAATTGGTAGGTTTTGTAATATATTTAAATCCCGATTAACGCTGCATCCAAAACACGAACCAAGTGGTTATGGATGGCCGTGTACACTCAGTACCTATGGAATATGGCAAGGGTTCGATATGTGGATCGTTATAACCGGTAGGTTGTTAAGTTGTATTCCCTTCTGATTATAGCAGGTTTCAAAATTCAATACATGAAGGATTTTAGAAAAAACTCTTTTTGGGGCAACTTATAATCGGTAGGTTTTGTAATATATTTAACTCTCGATTAACGCTGCATCCAAAACACGAACCAAGTGGTTATGGCTGGCTGTGTACACTCAAAACCTATGGAATATGGCAAAGGTTCGATCTGTGGCTCCTTATAATCGGTAGGTTGTTAAGTTGTATTGCCTTCAGATTATGGCAGGTTTCGAAATTCAATACATGAAGGATTTTAGAAAAAACTCATTTTGGGGCAACTTATAATTGGTAGGTTTTGTAATATATTTAACTCCCGACTAAAGCTGCATCCAAAACACGAACCCAGTGGTTATGGCTGGTTGTGTACACTCAGAACCTATGGAATATGGAAAGGGTTCGATCTGTGGCTCCTTATAATCGGTAGGTTGTTAAGTTGTATTCCCTTCCGATTATAGCGGGTTTCAAAATTCAATACACGAAGGATTTTAGAAAAAACTCATTTTGGGGGAACTTATAATTAGTACGTTTTGTAATATATTTAACTCCCGATTAACGCTGCATCCAATGCACGAACCAAGTGGTTATGGCTGGATGTGTACACTCAAAACCTATGGAATATGACAAGGGTTCGATTTGTGGCTCCTTATAATCGGTAGGTTGTTAAGTTGTATTCCCTTCCGATTATCGCAGGTTTCAAAATTCAATACATGAAGGATTTTAGAAAAAAATCATTTTGGGGCAACTTATAATTAGTAGGTTTTGTAATATATTTAACTCCCGATTAACGCTGCATCCAAAACACAAACCAAGTGGTTATGGATGGCTGTGTACACTCAAAACCTATGGAATATGGCAAGGGTTCGATCTGTGGATCCTTATAATCGGTAGGTTGTTAAGTTGTATTCCCTTCCGATTATAGCAAGTTTCAAAATTCAATACATGAAGGATTTTAGAAAAAAATCATTTTGGGGCAACTTATAATTAGTAGGTTTTGTAATATATTTAACTCTCGATTAACGTTGCATCCAAAACACGAACCAAGTAGTTATGGCTGGCTGTGTACACTCAAAACCTATGGAATATGGCAAGGGTTCGATCTGTGGCTCCTTATAATCGGTAGGTTGTTAAGTTGTATTCCCTTACGATTGTAACAGGTTTCAAAATTCAATACATGAAGGATTTTAGAAAAAAACTCATTTTGGGGCAACTTATAATTAGTAGGTTTTGTAATATATTTAACTCCCGATTAACGCTGTATCCAAAACACGAACAAAGTGGTTATGGCTGGATGTGTACACTCAGAACCTATGGAATATGGCAAGGGTTCGATCTGTGGCTCCTTATAATCGGTAGGTTGTTAAGTTGTATTCCCTTCCGATTATAGCGGGTTTCAAAATTCAATACACGAAGGATTTTAGAAAAAACTCATTTTGGGGGAACTTATAATTAATAGGTTTTGTAATATATTTAACTCCCGATTAACGCTGCATCCAATGCACGAACCAAGTGGTTATGGCTGGCTGTGTACACTCAAAACCTATGGAATATAACAAGGGTTCGATTTGTGGCTCCTTATAATCGGTAGGTTGTTAAGTTGTATTCCCTTCCGATTATCGCAGGTTTCAAAATTCAATACATGAAGGATTTTAGAAACAAATCATTTTGGGGCAACTTATAATTAGTAGGTTTTGTAATATATTTAACTCTCGATTAACGTTGTATCCAAAACACAAACCAAGTGGTTATGGATGGCTGTGTACACTCAAAACCTATGGAATATGGCAAGGGTTCGATCCGTGGGTCCTTATAATCGGTAGGTTGTTAAGTTGTATTCCCTTCCGATTATAGCAAGTTTCAAAATTCAATACATGAAGGATTTTAGAAAAAAATCATTTTGGGGCAACTTATAATTAGTAGGTTTTGTAATATATTTAACTCTCGATTAACGTTGCATCCAAAACACGAACCAAGTAGTTATGGCTGGATGTGTACACTCAAAACCTATGGAATATGGCAAGGGTTCGATCTGTGGCTCCTTATAATCGGTAGGTTGTTAAGTTGTATTCCCTTACGATTGTAACAGGTTTCAAAATTCAATACATGAAGGATTTTAGAAAAAAACTCATTTTGGGGCAACTTATAATTAGTAGGTTTTGTAATATATTTAACTCCCGATTAACGCTGCATCCAAAACACGAACAAAGTGGTTATGGCTGGATGTGTACACTCAGAACCTATGGAATATGGCAAGGGTTCGATCTGTGGCTCCTTATAATCGGTAGGTTGTTAAGTTGTATTCCCTTCCGATTATAGCGGGTTTCAAAATTCAATACACGAAGGATTTTAGAAAAAACTCATTTTGGGGGAACTTATAATTAATAGGTTTTGTAATATATTTAACTCCCGATTAACGCTGCATCCAATGCACGAACCAAGTGGTTATGGCTGGCTGTGTACACTCAAAACCTATGGAATATAACAAGGGTTCGATTTGTGGCTCCTTATAATCGGTAGGTTGTTAAGTTGTATTCCCTTCCGATTATCGCAGGTTTCAAAATTCAATACATGAAGGATTTTAGAAACAAATCATTTTGGGGCAACTTATAATTAGTAGGTTTTGTAATATATTTAACTCTCGATTAACGTTGTATCCAAAACACAAACCAAGTGGTTATGGATGGCTGTGTACACTCAAAACCTATGGAATATGGCAAGGGTTCGATCCGTGGCTCCTTATAATCGGTAGGTTGTTAAGTTGTATTCCCTTCCGATTATAGCAAGTTTCAAAATTCAATACATGAAGGATTTTAGAAAAAAATCATTTTGGGGCAACTTATAATTAGTAGGTTTTGTAATATATTTAACTCTCGATTAACGTTGCATCCAAAACACGAACCAAGTAGTTATGGCTGGATGTGTACACTCAAAACCTATGGAATATGGCAAGGGTTCGATCTGTGGCTCCTTATAATCGGTAGGTTGTTAAGTTGTATTCCCTTACGATTGTAACAGGTTTCAAAATTCAATACATGAAGGATTTTAGAAAAAAACTCATTTTGGGGCAACTTATAATTAGTAGGTTTTGTAATATATTTAACTCCCGATTAACGCTGCATCCAAAACACGAACCAAGTGGTTATGGCTGGATGTGTACACTCAGAACCTATGGAATATGGCAAGGGTTCGATCTGTGGCTCCTTATAATCGGTAGGTTGTTGAGTTGTATTCCCTTCCGATTATAGAAGGTTTCAAAATTCAATACATGAAGGATTTTAGAAAAAACTCATTTTGGGGCAACTTATAATTAGTAGGTTTTGTAATATATTTAACTCTCGATTAACGTTGTATCAAAAACACGAACCAAGTGGTTATGGCTGACTGTGTACACTCAAAACCTATGGAATATGGCAAGGGTTTGATCTGTGGCTCCTTATAATCGGTAGGTTGTTAAGTTGTATTCCCTTACGATTATAACAGGTTTCAAAATTCAATACATGAAGGATTTTAGAAAAAAACTCATTTTAGGGCAACTTATAATCGGTAGGTTTTGTAATATATTTAACTCCCGATTAACGCTGCATCCAAAACAAGAACCAAGTGGTTATGGATGGCTGTGTACACTCAGAACCTATGGAATATGGCAAGGGTTCGATCTGTGGCTCCTTATAATCGGTAGGTTGTTAAGTTGTATTCCCTTCTGATTATAGCAGGTTTCAAAATTCAATACATGAAGGATTTTAGAAAAAACTCATTTTTGGGGCAACTTATAATCGGTAGGTTTTGTAATATATTTAACTCTCGATTAACGCTGCATCCAAAACACGAACCAAGTGGTTATGGCTGGCTGTGTACACTCAAAACCTATGGAATATGGCAAAGGTTCGATCTGTGGCTCCTTATAACCGGTAGGTTGTTAAGTTGTATTGCCTTCAGATTATGGCAGGTTTCGAAATTCAATACATGAAGGATTTTAGAAAAAACTCATTTTGGGGAAACTTATAATTGGTAGGTTTTGTAATATATTTAACTCCCGACTAAAGCTGCATCCAAAACACGAACCAAGTGGTTATGGCTGGTTGTGTACACTCAGAACCTATGGAATATGGAAAGGGTTCGATCTGTGGCTCCTTATAATCGGTAGGTTGTTAAGTTGTATTCCCTTCCGATTATAGCGGGTTTCAAAATTCAATACACGAAGGATTTTAGAAAAAACTCATTTTGGGGGAACTTATAATTAGTACGTTTTGTAATATATTTAACTCCCGATTAACGCTGCATCCAATGCACGAACCAAGTGGTTATGGCTGGATGTGTACACTCAAAACCTATGGAATATGACAAGGGTTCGATTTGTGGCTCCTTATAATCGGTAGGTTGTTAAGTTGTATTCCCTTCCGATTATCGCAGGTTTCAAAATTCAATACATGAAGGATTTTAGAAAAAAATCATTTTGGGGCAACTTATAATTAGTAGGTTTTGTAATATATTTAACTCCCGATTAACGCTGCATCCAAAACAAAAACCAAGTGGTTATGGATGGCTGTGTACACTCAAAACCTATGGAATATGGCAAGGGTTCGATCTGTGGCTCCTTATAATCGGTAGGTTGTTAAGTTGTATTCCCTTCCGATTATAGCAAGTTTCAAAATTCAATACATGAAGGATTTTAGAAAAAAATCATTTTGGGGCAACTTATAATTAGTAGGTTTTGTAATATATTTAACTCTCGATTAACGTTGCATCCAAAACACGAACCAAGTAGTTATGGCTGGCTGTGTACACTCAAAACCTATGGAATATGGCAAGGGTTCGATCTGTGGCTCCTTATAATCGGTAGGTTGTTAAGTTGTATTCCCTTACGATTGTAACAGGTTTCAAAATTCAATACATGAAGGATTTTAGAAAAAAACTCATTTTGGGGCAACTTATAATTAGTAGGTTTTGTAATATATTTAACTCCCGATTAACGCTGCATCCAAAACACGAACAAAGTGGTTATGGCTGGATGTGTACACTCAGAACCTATGGAATATGGCAAGGGTTCGATCTGTGGCTCCTTATAATCGGTAGGTTGTTGAGTTGTATTCCCTTCCGATTATAGAAGGTTTCAAAATTCAATACATGAAGGATTTTAGAAACAAATCATTTTGGGGCAACTTATAATTAGTAGGTTTTGTAATATATTTAACTCTCGATTAACGTTGTATCCAAAACACGAACCAAGTGGTTATGGCTGGCTGTGTACACTCAAAACCTATGGAATATGGCAAGGGTTTGATCTGTGGCTCCTTATAATCGGTAGGTAGTTAAGTTGTATTCCCTTACGATTATAACAGGTTTCAAAATTCAATACATGAAGGATTTTAGAAAAAAACTCATTTTAGGGCAACTTATAATCGGTAGGTTTTGTAATATATTTAACTCCCGATTAACGCTGCATCCAAAACACGAACCAAGTGGTTATGGATGGCTGTGTACACTCAGAACCTATGGAATATGGCAAGGGTTCGATCTGTGGCTCCTTATAATCGGTAGGTTGTTAAGTTGTATTCCCTTCCGATTATAGCAGGTTTCAAAATTCAATACATGAAGGATTTTAGAAAAAACTCATTTTGGGGCAACTTATAATTAGTAGGTTTTGTAATACATATACCTACCGATTAACGCTGCATCCAAAACACGAACCAAGTGGTTATGGCTGGCTGTGTACACTCAAAACCTATGGAATATGGCAAGGGTTCGATTTGTAGCTCCTTATAATCGGTAGGTTGTTAAGTTGTATTCCCTTCCGATTATAGCAGGTTTCAAAATTCAATACATGAAAGATTTTAGAAAAAACTCATTTTGGGGCAACTTATAATCGGTAGGTTTTGTAATATATTTAACTCCCGATTAACGATGCATCCAAAACACGATCCAAGTGGTTATGGATGGCTGTGTACACTCAAAACCTATGGAATATGGAAAGTGTTCGACCTGTGGCTCCTTATAATCGGTAGGTTGTTAAGTTGTATTCCCTTCCGATTATAACAGGTTTCAAAATTCAATACATGAAGGATTTTAGAAAAAACTCATTTTGGGGCAACTTATAATTAGTAGGTTTTGTAATACATATACCTATCGATTAACGCTGCATCCAAAACACGAACCAAGTGGTTATGGCTGGCTGTGTACACTCAAAACCTATGGAATATGGCAAGGGTTCTATTTGTGGCTCCTTATAATCGGTAGGTTGTTAAGTTGTATTCCCTTCCGATTATAGCAGGTTTCAAAATTCAATACATGAAGGATTTTAGAAAAAAACTCATTTTGGGGCAACTTATAATCGGTAGGTTTTGTAATATATTTAACTCCCGATTAACGCTGCATCCAAAACACGAACCAAGTGGTTATGGCTGGCTGTGTACACTCAAAACCTATGGAATATGGCAAGGGTTCGATCTGTGGCTCCTTATAATCGGTAGGTTGTTAAGTTGTATTCCCTTCCGATTATAGCAGGTTTCAAAATTCAATACATGAAGGATTTTAGAAAAAACTCATTTTGGGGCAACTTATAATTAGTAGGTTTTGTAATATATTTAACTCTCGATTAACGTTGCATCCAAAACACGAAACAAGTGGTTATGGCTGGCTATGTACACTCAAAACCTATGGAATATGGCAAGGGTTCGATCTGTGGCTCCTTATAATCGGTAGGTTGTTAAGTTGTATTCCCTTACGATTATAACAGGTTTCAAAATTCAATACATGAAGGATTTTAGAAAAAAACTCATTTTGGGGCAACTTATAATTGGTTGGTTTGTAATATATTTATCTCCCGATTAACGCTGCATCCAAAACACGAACCAAGTGGTTATGGCTGGATGTGTACACCCAAAACCTATGGAATATAGCAAGGGTTCGTTCTGTGGATCCTTATAATCGGTAGGTTTTTAAGTAGTATTCCCTTCCGATTATGGCAGGTTTCAAAATTCAATACATGAAGGATTTTAGAAAAAACTCATTTTGGGGCAAATAATATTTGGTAGGTTTTTTAATATATTTAAATCCCGATTAACGCTGCATCCAAAACACGAACCAAGTGGTCATGGCTGGCCGTGTACACTCAGAACCTATAAAAAATGACAAGGGTTCGATCTGTGGCTCCTTATAATCGGTAGGTTGTTAACTTGTATTCCCTTATGATTATAACAGGTTTCAAAATTCAATACATGAAGTATTTTAGAAAAAACTCATTTTGGGGCAACTTATAATCGGTAGGTTTTGTAATATATTTAACTCCCGATTAACGCTGCATCCAAAACACGAACCAAGTGGTTATGGATGGTTGTGTACAATCAAAACCTTTGGAATATTGCAAGGGTTCGATCTGTGGCTCCTTATAATCGGTAGGTTGTTAGGTTGTATTCCTTTCCGATTATAGGAGGTTTCAAAAATCAATACATGAAGGATTTTAGAAAAAACTCATTTTGGGGAAACTTATAATCGGTAGGCTTTGTAATATATTTAACTCCCGATTAACGCTGCATCCAAAACACGATCCAAGTGGTTATGGATGGCTGTGTACACTCAAAACCTATGGAATATGGAAAGTGTTCGATCTGTGGCTCCTTATAATCGGTAGGTTGTTAAGTTGTATTCCCTTCCGATTATAGCAGGTTTCAAAATTCAATACATGAAGGATTTTAGAAAAAACTCATTTTGGGGCAACTTATAATTAGTAGGTTTTGTAATACATATACCTCCCGATTAACGCTGCATCCAAAACACGAACCAAGTGGTTATGGCTGGCTGTGTACACTCAAAACCTATGGAATATGGCAAGGGTTCGATTTGTGGCTCCTTATAATCGGTATGTTTTTAAGTTGTATTCCCTTCCGATTATAGCAGGTTTCAAAATTCAATACATGAAGGATTTTAGAAAAACTCATTTTGGGGCAACTTATAATTAGTAGGTTTTGTAATATATTTAACTCCCGATTAACGCTGCATCCAAAACACGAACCAAGTGGTTATGGCTGGCTGTGTACACTCAAAACCTATGGAATATGGAAAGGGTTCGATCTGTGGCTCCTTATAATCGGTAGGTTGTTACGTTGTATTCCCTTCCGATTATAGCAGGTTTCAAAATTTAATACATGAAGGATTTTAGAAAAAAATCATTTTGGGGCAACTTATAATTAATAGGTTTTGTAATATATTTAACTCTCGATTAACGCTGCATCCAAAACACGAACCAAGTGGTTATGGATGGTTGTGTACAATCAAAACCTTTGGAATATTGCAAGGGTTCGATCTGTGGCTCCTTATAATCGGTAGGTTGTTAAGTTGTATTCCCTTTCTATTATAGCAGGTTTCAAAATTCAATACATGAATGATTTTAGAAAAAACTCATTTTGGGGAAACTTATAATCGGTAGGTTTTGTAATATATTTTACTCCCGATTAACGTTGCATCCAAAACACGAACCAAGTGGTTATGGATGGCTGTGTACACTCAAAACCTATGGAATATGGAAAGGGTTCGATCTGTGGCTCCTTAAAATCGGTAGGTTGTTAAGTTGTATTCCCTTCCGATTATAGCAGGTTTCAAAATTCAATACATGAAGGATTTTAAAAAAAACTCATTTTTGGGAAACTTATAATTAGTAGGTTTTGTAATATATATAACTCCCGATTAACGCTTCATCCAAAACACGAACCAAGTGGTTATGGCTGGCTGTGTACACTCAAAACCTATGGAATATGGAAAGGGTTCGATCTGTGGCTCCTTAAAATCGGTAGGTTGTTA
>NC_039358.1:223815030-223823614 GCF_003573695.1 Papaver somniferum
TGCATCCAAAACACGAACCAAGTGGTTATGGATGGTTGTGTACAATCAAAACCTTTGGAATATTGCAAGGGTTCGATCTGTGGCTCCTTATAATCGGTAGGTTGTTAAGTTGTATTCCCTTTCTATTATAGCAGGTTTCAAAATTCAATACATGAATGATTTTAGAAAAAACTCATTTTGGGGAAACTTATAATCGGTAGGCTTTGTAATATATTTAACTCCCGATTAACGCTGCATCCAAAACATGATCCAAGTGGTTATGGATGGCTGTGTACACTCAAAACCTATGGAATATGGAAAGTGTTCGATCTGTGGCTCCTTATAATCGGTAGGTTGTTAAGTTGTATTCCCTTTCTATTATAGCAGGTTTCAAAATTCAATACATGAATGATTTTAGAAAAAACTCATTTTGGGGAAACTTATAATCGGTAGGTTTTGTAATATATTTTACTCCCGATTAACGTTGCATCCAAAACACGAACCAAGTGGTTATGGATGGCTGTGTACACTCAAAACCTATGGAATATGGAAAGGGTTCGATCTGTGGCTCCTTAAAATCGGTAGGTTGTTAAGTTGTATTCCCTTCCGATTATAGCAGGTTTCAAAATTCAATACATGAAGGATTTTAAAAAAAACTCATTTTTGGGAAACTTATAATTAGTAGGTTTTGTAATATATATAACTCCCGATTAACGCTTCATCCAAAACACGAACCAAGTGGTTATGGCTGGCTGTGTACACTCAAAACCTATGGAATATGGAAAGGGTTCGATCTGTGGCTCCTTATAATCGGTAGGTTGTTACGTTGTATTCCCTTCCGATTATAGCAGGTTTCAAAATTCAATACATGAAGGATTTTAGAAAAAAATCATTTTGGGGCAACTTATAATTAATAGGTTTTGTAATATATTTAACTCTCGATTGACGCTGCATCCAAAACACGAACCAAGTGGTTATGGATGGTTGTGTACAATCAAAACCTTTGGAATATTGCAAGGGTTCGATCTGTGGCTCCTTATAATCGGTAGGTTGTTAGGTTGTATTCCCTTCCGATTATAGGAGGTTTCAAAATTCAATACCTGAAGGATTTTAGAAAAAACTCATTTTGGGGCAACTTATAATCGGTAGGCTTTGTAATATATTTAACTCCCGATTAACGCTGCATCCAAAACACGATCCAAGTGGTTATGGATGGCTATGTACACTCAAAACCTATGGAATATGGAAAGTGTTCGATCTGTGGCTCCTTATAATCGGTAGGTTGTTAAGTTGTATTCCCTTCCGATTATAGCAGGTTTCAAAATTCAATACATGAAGGATTTTAGAAAAAACTCATTTTGGGGCAACTTATAATTAGTAGGTTTTGTAATACATATACCTCCCGATTAACGCTGCATCCAAAACACGAACCAAGTGGTTATGGCTGGCTGTGTACACTCAAAACCTATGGAATATGGCAAGGGTTCGATTTGTGGCTACTTATAATCGGTATGTTGTTAAGTTGTATTCCCTTCCGATTATAGCAGGTTTCAAAATTCAATACATGAAGGATTTTAGAAAAACTCATTTTGGGGCAACTTATAATTAGTAGGTTTTGTAATATATTTAACTCCCGATTAACGCTGCATCCAAAACACGAACCAAGTGGTTATGGCTGGCTGTGTACACTCAAAACCTATGGAATATGGAAAGGGTTCGATCTGTGGCTCCTTATAATCGGTAGGTTGTTACGTTGTATTCCCTTCCGATTATAGCAGGTTTCAAAATTCAATACATGAAGGATTTTAGAAAAAAATCATTTTGGGGCAACTTATAATTAGTAGGTTTTGTAATATATTTAACTCTCGATTAACGTTGCATCCAAAACACGAACCAAGTAGTTATGGCTGGCTGTGTACACTCAAAACCTATGGAATATGGCAAGGGTTCGATCTATGGCTCCTTATAATCGGTAGGTTGTTAGGTTGTATTCCCTTCCGATTATAGGAGGTTTCAAAATTCAATACATGAAGGATTTTAGAAAAAACTCATTTTGGGGAAACTTATAATCGCTAGGCTTTGTAATATATTTAAATCCCGATTAACGCTGCATCCAAAACACGATCCAAGTGGTTATGGATGGCTGTGTACACTCAAAACCTATGGAATATGAAAAGTGTTCGACGTGTGGCTCCTTATAATCGGTAGGTTGTTAAGTTGTATTCCTTTCCGATTATAGCAGGTTTCAAAATTCAATACATGAAGGATTTTAGAAAAAACTCATTTTGGGGCAACTTATAATTAGTAGGTTTTGTAATACATATACCTACCGATTAACACTGCATCCAAAACACGAACCAAGTGGTTATGGCTGGCTGTGTACACTCAAAACCTATGGAATATGGCAAGGGTTCGATTTGTGGCTCCTTATAATCGGTAGGTTGTTAAGTTGTATTCCCTTCCGATTATAGCAGGTTTCAAAATTCAATACATGAAGGATTTTAGAAAAAACTCATTTTGGGGCAACTTATAATCGGTAAGTTTTGTAATATATTTAACTCCCGATTAACGCTGCATCCAAAACACGATCCAAGTGGTTATGGATGGCTGTGTACACTCAAAACCTATGGAATATGGAAAGTGTTCGACCTGTGGCTCCTTATAATCGGTAGGTTGTTAAGTTGTATTCCCTTCCGATTATAGCAGGTTTCAAAATTCAATACATGAAGGATTTTAGAAAAAACTCATTTTGGGGCAACTTATAATTAGTAGGTTTTGTAATATATTTAACTCCCGATTAACGCTGCGTCCAAAACACGAACCAAGTGGTTATGGCTGGATGTGTACACTCAAAACCTATGGAATATGCAAAGGGTTCGATCTGTGGCTCCTTATAATCGGTAGGTTGTTACGTTGTATTCCCTTCCGATTATAGTAGGTTTCAAAATTCAATAATAAAGGATTTTAGAAAAAAATCATTTTGGGGCAACTTATAATTAGTAGGTTTTGTAATATATTTAACTCTCGATTAACGCTGCATCCAAAACACGAACCAAGTGGTTATGGATGGCTGTGTACACTCAGAACCTATGGAATATGGAAAGGGTTCGATCTGTGTCTCCTTATAATCGGTAGGTTGTTAAGTTGTATTCCCTTCCGACTATAGGAGGTTTCAAAATTAAATACATGAATGATTTTAGAAAAAACTCATTTTGGGGCAACTTATAATCGGTAGGTTTTGTAATATATTTAACTCCCGATTAACGCTGCATCCAAAACACGAACCAAGTGGTTATGGATGGCTGTGTACACTCAAAACCTATGGAATATGGCAAGGGTTCGATCTGTGGATCCTTAAAATCGGTAGGTTGTTAAGTTGTATTCCCTTCCGATTATAGAAGGTTTCAAAATTCAATACATGAAGGATTTTAGAAAAACTCATTTTGGGGAAACTGATAATTAGTAGGTTTTGTAATATATATAACTCCCGATTAACGCTTCATCCAAAACACGAACCAAGTAGTTATGGATGGCTTTGTACACTCAAAACCTATGGAATATGATAAGGGTTAGATTTGTGGCTCCTTATAATCGGTAGGTCGTTAAGTTGTGTTCCCTTCCGATTATAGCAGGTTTCAAAATTCAATACATGAAGGATTTTAGAAAAACTCATTTTGGGGCTACATTTAATTAGTAGGTTTTGTAATATATATAACTCCCGATTAATGCTGCATCCAAAACACGAACCAAGTGGTTATGGATGGTTGTGTACACTTAAAACCTATGGAATATGACAAGGGTTCGATTTGTGGCTCCTTATAATCGGTAGGTGGTTAAGTTGTATTCCCTTCCGATTATAGCAGGTTTCAAAATTCAATACATGAAGGATTTTAGAAAAAACTCATTTTGGGGCAACTTATAATTAGTAGGTTTTGTAATATATTTAACTCCTGATTAACGCTGCATCCAAAACACGAACCAAGTGGTTATGGATGGATGTGTACACTCAGAACCTATGGAATATGGCAAGGGTTCGATCTGTGGCTCCTTATAATCGGTAGGTTGTTAAGTTGTATTCCCTTCCAATTATAGGAGGTTTCAAAATTCAATACATGAATGATTTTAGAAAAAACTCATTTTGGGGCAACTTATAATCGGTAGGTTTTGTAAATATTTAACTCCCGATTAACGCTGCATCCAAAACACGAACCAAGTGGTTATGGATGGCTGTGTACACTCAAAACCTATGGAATATGACAAGGGTTCGATCTGTGGCTCCTTAAATCCGGTAGGTTGTTAAGTTGTATTCCCTTCCGATTATAGAAGGTTTCAAAATTCAATACATGAAGGATTTTAGAAAAACTCATTTTGGGGAAACTGATAATTAGTAGGTTTTATAATATATATAACTCCCGATTAACGCTTCATCCAAAACACGAACCAAGTGGTTATGGATGGCTGTGTACACTCAAAACCTATGGAATATGACAAGGGTTCGATTTGTGGCTCCTTATAATCGGTAGGTTGTTAAGTTGTATTCCCTTCCGATTATAGCAGGTTTCAAAATTCAATACATGAAGGATTTTAGAAAAAATACTCATTTTGGGGCAACTTATAATCGGTAGGCTTTGTAATATATTTAACTCTCGATTAACGCTGCATCCAAAACACGAACCAAGTGGTTATGGATGGCTGTGTACACTCAGAACCTATTGAATATGGCAAGGGTTCGATCTGTGTCTCCTTATAATCGGTAGGTTGTTAAGTTGTATTCCCTTCCGATTATAGCAGGTTTCAAAATTCAATACATGAAGGATTTTAGAAAAAATACTAATTTTGGGGAAACTTATAATCGGTAGGTTTTGTAATATATTTAACTCTCGATTAACGCTGCATCCAAAACACGAACCAAGTGGTTATGGATGGCTGTGTATACTCAGAACCTATTGAATATGGCAAGGGTTCGATCTGTGTCTCCTTATAATCGGTAGGTTGTTAAGTTGTATTCCATTTTAATTATAGCAGGTTTCAAAATTCAATACATGAAGGATTTTAGAAAAAAAACTCATTTTGGGGCAACTTATAAACGGTAGGTTTTGTAACATATTTAACTCCCGATTAACGCTGCATCCAAAACACGAACCAAGTGGTTATGGCTGTCTGTGTACACTCAAAACCTATGGAATATGGCAAGGGTTCAATCTGTGTCTCCTTATAATCAGTAGGTTGTTAAGTTGTATTCCATTTTAATTATAGCAGGTTTCAAAATTCAATACATGAAGGATTTTAGAAAAAATACTCATTTTGGGGCAACTTATAATCGGTAGGTTTTGTACCATATTTAACTCCCTATTAACGCTGCATCCAAAACACGAACCAAGTGGTTATGGCTGGCTGTGTACACTCAGAACCTTTTGAATATGGCAAGGGTTCGATCTGTGGCTCCTTATAATCGGTAGGTTGTTAAGTTGTATTCCCTTCCGATTATAGCAGGTTTCAAAATTCAATACATGAAGGATTTTAGAAAAAAAACTCATTTTGGGGCAACTTATAAACGGTAGGTTTTGTAATATATTTAACTCCCGATTAACGCTGCATCCAAAACACGAACCAAGTGGTTATGGCTGTCTGTGTACACTCAAAACCTATGGAATATGGAAAGGGTTCAATCTGTGTCTCCTTATAATCAGTAGGTTGTTAAGTTGTATTCCCATACGATTATAGCAGATTTCAAAATTCAATGCATGAAGGATTTTAGAAAAAAACTCATTTTGGGGCAACTTATAATTAGTAGGTTTTGTAATACATATACCTACCGATTAACGCTGCATCCGAAACACGAACCAAGTGGTTATGGCTGGATGTGTACACTCAAAACCTATGGAATATGGCAAGGGTTCGATTTGTAGCTCCTTATAATCGGTAGGTTGTTAAGTTGTATTCCCTTCCGATTATAGCAGGTTTCAAAATTCAATACATGAAAGATTTTAGAAAAAACTCATTTTGGGGCAACTTATAATCGGTAGGTTTTGTAATATATTTAACTCCCGATTAACGATGCATCCAAAACACGATCCAAGTGGTTATGGATGGCTGTGTACACTCAAAACCTATGGAATATGGAAAGTGTTCGACCTGTGGCTCCTTATAATCGGTAGGTTGTTAAGTTGTATTCCCTTCCGATTATAACAGGTTTCAAAATTCAATACATGAAGGATTTTAGAAAAAACTCATTTTGGGGCAACTTATAATTAGTAGGTTTTGTAATACATATACCTACCGATTAACGCTGCATCCAAAACACGAACCAAGTGGTTATGGCTGGCTGTGTACACTCAAAACCTATGGAATATGGCAAGGGTTCGATTTGTAGCTCCTTATAATCGGTAGGTTGTTAAGTTGTATTCCCTTCCGATTATAGCAGGTTTCAAAATTCAATACATGAAAGATCTTAGAAAAAACTCATTTTGGGGCAACTTATAATCGGTAGGTTTTGTAATATATTTAACTCCCGATTAACGCTGCATCCAAAACACGATCCAAGTGGTTATGGATGGCTGTGTACACTCAAAACCTATGGAATATGGCAAGGGTTCGATCTGTGGATCCTTAAAATCGGTAGGTTGTTAAGTTGTATTCCCTTCCGATTATAGAAGGTTTCAAAATTCAATACATGAAGGATTTTAGAAAAACTCATTTTGGGGAAACTGATAATTAGTAGGTTTTGTAATATATATAACTCCCGATTAACGCTTCATCCAAAACACGAACCAAGTAGTTATGGATGGCTTTGTACACTCAAAACCTATGGAATATGATAAGGGTTAGATTTGTGGCTCCTTATAATCGGTAGGTCGTTAAGTTGTGTTCCCTTCCGATTATAGCAGGTTTCAAAATTCAATACATGAAGGATTTTAGAAAAACTCATTTTGGGGCTACATTTAATTAGTAGGTTTTGTAATATATATAACTCCCGATTAATGCTGCATCCAAAACACGAACCAAGTGGTTATGGATGGTTGTGTACACTTAAAACCTATGGAATATGACAAGGGTTCGATTTGTGGCTCCTTATAATCGGTAGGTGGTTAAGTTGTATTCCCTTCCGATTATAGCAGGTTTCAAAATTCAATACATGAAGGATTTTAGAAAAAACTCATTTTGGGGCAACTTATAATTAGTAGGTTTTGTAATATATTTAACTCCTGATTAACGCTGCATCCAAAACACGAACCAAGTGGTTATGGATGGATGTGTACACTCAGAACCTATGGAATATGGCAAGGGTTCGATCTGTGGCTCCTTATAATCGGTAGGTTGTTAAGTTGTATTCCCTTCCGATTATAGGAGGTTTCAAAATTCAATACATGAATGATTTTAGAAAAAACTCATTTTGGGGCAACTTATAATCGGTAGGTTTTGTAAATATTTAACTCCCGATTAACGCTGCATCCAAAACACGAACCAAGTGGTTATGGATGGCTGTGTACACTCAAAACCTATGGAATATGACAAGGGTTCGATCTGTGGCTCCTTAAATCCGGTAGGTTGTTAAGTTGTATTCCCTTCCGATTATAGAAGGTTTCAAAATTCAATACATGAAGGATTTTAGAAAAACTCATTTTGGGGAAACTGATAATTAGTAGGTTTTATAATATATATAACTCCCGATTAACGCTTCATCCAAAACACGAACCAAGTGGTTATGGATGGCTGTGTACACTCAAAACCTATGGAATATGACAAGGGTTCGATTTGTGGCTCCTTATAATCGGTAGGTTGTTAAGTTGTATTCCCTTCCGATTATAGCAGGTTTCAAAATTCAATACATGAAGGATTTTAGAAAAAATACTCATTTTGGGGCAACTTATAATCGGTAGGCTTTGTAATATATTTAACTCTCGATTAACGCTGCATCCAAAACACGAACCAAGTGGTTATGGATGGCTGTGTACACTCAGAACCTATTGAATATGGCAAGGGTTCGATCTGTGTCTCCTTATAATCGGTAGGTTGTTAAGTTGTATTCCCTTCCGATTATAGCAGGTTTCAAAATTCAATACATGAAGGATTTTAGAAAAAATACTAATTTTGGGGAAACTTATAATCGGTAGGTTTTGTAATATATTTAACTCTCGATTAACGCTGCATCCAAAACACGAACCAAGTGGTTATGGATGGCTGTGTATACTCAGAACCTATTGAATATGGCAAGGGTTCGATCTGTGTCTCCTTATAATCGGTAGGTTGTTAAGTTGTATTCCATTTTAATTATAGCAGGTTTCAAAATTCAATACATGAAGGATTTTAGAAAAAAAACTCATTTTGGGGCAACTTATAAACGGTAGGTTTTGTAACATATTTAACTCCCGATTAACGCTGCATCCAAAACACGAACCAAGTGGTTATGGCTGTCTGTGTACACTCAAAACCTATGGAATATGGCAAGGGTTCAATCTGTGTCTCCTTATAATCAGTAGGTTGTTAAGTTGTATTCCATTTTAATTATAGCAGGTTTCAAAATTCAATACATGAAGGATTTTAGAAAAAATACTCATTTTGGGGCAACTTATAATCGGTAGGTTTTGTACTATATTTAACTCCC
>NC_039358.1:223823728-223841589 GCF_003573695.1 Papaver somniferum
ATCCAAAACACGAACCAAGTGGTTATGGCTGTCTGTGTACACTCAAAACCTATGGAATATGGAAAGGGTTCAATCTGTGTCTCCTTATAATCAGTAGGTTGTTAAGTTGTATTCCCATACGATTATAGCAGATTTCAAAATTCAATGCATGAAGGATTTTAGAAAAAAACTCATTTTGGGGCAACTTATAATCGGTAGGTTTTGTACTATATTTAACTCCCTATTAACGCTGCATCCAAAACACGAACCAAGTGGTTATGGCTGGCTGTGTACACTCAGAACCTTTTGAATATGGCAAGGGTTCGATCTGTGGCTCCTTATAATCGGTAGGTTGTTAAGTTGTATTCCCTTCCGATTATAGCAGGTTTCAAAATTCAATACATGAAGGATTTTAGAAAAAATACTAATTTTGGGGAAACTTATAAACGGTAGGTTTTGTAATATATTTAACTCCCGATTAACGCTGCATCCAAAACACGAACCAAGTGGTTATGGCTGTCTGTGTACACTCAAAACCTATGGAATATGGAAAGGGTTCAATCTGTGTCTCCTTATAATCAGTAGGTTGTTAAGTTGTATTCCCATACGATTATAGCAGATTTCAAAATTCAATGCATGAAGGATTTTAGAAAAAAACTCATTTTGGGGCAACTTATAATTAGTAGGTTTTGTAATACATATACCTACCGATTAACGCTGCATCCAAAACACGAACCAAGTGGTTATGGCTGGCTGTGTACACTCAAAACCTATGGAATATGGCAAGGGTTCGATTTGTAGCTCCTTATAATCGGTAGGTTGTTAAGTTGTATTCCCTTCCGATTATAGCAGGTTTCAAAATTCAATACATGAAGGATTTTAGAAAAAAAACTCATTTTGGGGCAACTTATAAACGGTAGGTTTTGTAATATATTTAACTCCCGATTAACGCTGCATCCAAAACACGAACCAAGTGGTTATGGCTGTCTGTGTACACTCAAAACCTATGGAATATGGCAAGGGTTCAATCTGTGTCTCCTTATAATCGGTAGGTTGTTAAGTTGTATTCCCTTACGATTATAGCAGATTTCAAAATTCAATGCATGAAGGATTTTAGAAAAAAATTCATTTTGGGGCAACTTATAATCGGTAGGTTTTGTACTATATTTAACTCCCTATTAACGCTGCATCCAAAACACGAACCAAGTGGTTATGGATGGCTGTGTACACTCAGAACCTTTTGAATATGGCAAGGGTTCGATCTGTGGCTCCTTATAATCGGTAGGTTGTTAAGTTGTATTCCCTTCCGATTATAGCAGGTTTCAAAATTCAATACATGAAGGATTTTAGAAAAAAAACTCATTTTGGGGCAACTTATAAACGGTAGGTTTTGTAACATATTTAACTCCCGATTAACGCTGCATCCAAAACACGAACCAAGTGGTTATGGCTGTCTGTGTACACTCAAAACCTATGGAATATGGCAAGGGTTCAATCTGTGTCTCCTTATAATCAGTAGGTTGTTAAGTTGTATTCCATTTTAATTATAGCAGGTTTCAAAATTCAATACATGAAGGATTTTAGAAAAAATACTCATTTTGGGGCAACTTATAATCGGTAGGTTTTGTACCATATTTAACTCCCTATTAACGCTGCATCCAAAACACGAACCAAGTGGTTATGGCTGGCTGTGTACACTCAGAACCTTTTGAATATGGCAAGGGTTCGATCTGTGGCTCCTTATAATCGGTAGGTTGTTAAGTTGTATTCCCTTCCGATTATAGCAGGTTTCAAAATTCAATACATGAAGGATTTTAGAAAAAAAACTCATTTTGGGGCAACTTATAAACGGTAGGTTTTGTAATATATTTAACTCCCGATTAACGCTGCATCCAAAACACGAACCAAGTGGTTATGGCTGTCTGTGTACACTCAAAACCTATGGAATATGGAAAGGGTTCAATCTGTGTCTCCTTATAATCAGTAGGTTGTTAAGTTGTATTCCCATACGATTATAGCAGATTTCAAAATTCAATGCATGAAGGATTTTAGAAAAAAACTCATTTTGGGGCAACTTATAATTAGTAGGTTTTGTAATACATATACCTACCGATTAACGCTGCATCCGAAACACGAACCAAGTGGTTATGGCTGGATGTGTACACTCAAAACCTATGGAATATGGCAAGGGTTCGATTTGTAGCTCCTTATAATCGGTAGGTTGTTAAGTTGTATTCCCTTCCGATTATAGCAGGTTTCAAAATTCAATACATGAAAGATTTTAGAAAAAACTCATTTTGGGGCAACTTATAATCGGTAGGTTTTGTAATATATTTAACTCCCGATTAACGATGCATCCAAAACACGATCCAAGTGGTTATGGATGGCTGTGTACACTCAAAACCTATGGAATATGGAAAGTGTTCGACCTGTGGCTCCTTATAATCGGTAGGTTGTTAAGTTGTATTCCCTTCCGATTATAACAGGTTTCAAAATTCAATACATGAAGGATTTTAGAAAAAACTCATTTTGGGGCAACTTATAATTAGTAGGTTTTGTAATACATATACCTATCGATTAACGCTGCATCCAAAACACGAACCAAGTGGTTATGGCTGGCTCTGTACACTCAAAACCTATGGAATATGGAAAGGGTTCTATTTGTGGCTCCTTATAATCGGTAGGTTTTTAAGTTGTATTCCCTTCCGATTATAGCAGGTTTCAAAATTCAATACATGAAGGATTTTAGAAAAAACTCATTTTAGGGCAACTTATAATTAGTAGGTTTTTTAATATATTTAACTCCCGATTAACGCTGCGTCCAAAACACGAACCAAGTGGTTATGGCTGGATGTGTACACTCAAAACCTATGGAATATGGAAAGGGTTCGATCTGTGGCTCCTTATAATCGGTAGGTTGTTAAGTTGTATTCCCTTCCGATTATAGGAGGTTTCAAAATTCAATACATGAAGGATTTTAGAAAAAATACTCATTTTGGGGAAACTTATAATCGGTAGGTTTTGTAATATATTTAACTCTCGATTAACGCTACATCCAAAACACGAACCAAGTGGTTATGGATGGCTGTGTATACTCAGAACCTATTGAATATGGCAAGGGTTCGATCTGTGTCTCCTTATAATCGATAGGTTGTTAAGTTGTATTCCATTTTAATTATAGCAGGTTTCAAAATTCAATACATGAAGGATTTTAGAAAAAAAACTCATTTTGGGGCAACTTATAAACGGTAGGTTTTGTAACATATTTAACTCCCGATTAACGCTGCATCCAAAACACGAACCAAGTGGTTATGGCTGGCTGTGTACACTCAAAACCTATGGAATATGGCAAGGGTTCAATCTGTGTCTCCTTATAATCGGTAGGTTGTTAAGTTGTATTCCCTTACGATTATAGCAGATTTCAAAATTCAATGCATGAAGGATTTTAGAAAAAAACTCATTTTGGGGCAACTTATAATCGGTAGGTTTTGTACTATATTTAACTCCCTATTAACGCTGCATCCAAAACACGAACCAAGTGGTTATGGCTGGCTGTGTACACTCAGAACCTTTTGAATATGGAAAGGGTTCGATATGTGGCTCCTTATAATCGGTAGGTTGTTAAGTTGTATTCCCTTCCGATTATAGCAGGTTTCAAAATTCAATACATGAAGGATTTTAGAAAAAAAACTCATTTTGGGGCAACTTATAAACGGTAGGTTTTGTAATATATTTAACTCCCGATTAACGCTGCATCCAAAACACGAACCAAGTGGTTATGGCTGTCTGTGTACACTCAAAACCTATGGAATATGGCAAGGGTTCAATCTGTGTCTCCTTATAATAAGTAGGTTGTTAAGTTGTATTCCCATACGATTATAGCAGATTTCAAAATTCAATGCATGAAGGATTTTAGAAAAAAACTCATTTTGGGGAAACTTATAATTAGTAGGTTTTGTAATACATATACCTACCGATTAACGCTGCATCCGAAACACGAACCAAGTGGTTATGGCTGGATGTGTACACTCAAAACCTATGGAATATGGCAAGGGTTCGATTTGTAGCTCCTTATAATCGGTAGGTTGTTAAGTTGTATTCCCTTCCGATTATAGCAGGTTTCAAAATTCAATACATGAAAGATTTTAGAAAAAACTCATTTTGGGGAAACTTATAATTAGTAGGTTTTGTAATACATATACCTACCGATTAACGCTGCATCCAAAACACGAACCAAGTGGTTATGGCTGGCTGTGTACACTCAAAACCTATGGAATATGGCAAGGGTTCGATTTGTAGCTCCTTATAATCGGTAGGTTGTTAAGTTGTATTCCCTTCCGATTATAGCAGGTTTCAAAATTCAATACATGAAAGATCTTAGAAAAAACTCATTTTGGGGCAACTTATAATCGGTAGGTTTTGTAATATATTTAACTCCCGATTAACGATGCATCCAAAACACGATCCAAGTGGTTATGGATGGCTGTGTACACTCAAAACCTATGGAATATGGAAAGTGTTCGACCTGTGGCTCCTTATAATCGGTAGGTTGTTAAGTTGTATTCCCTTCCGATTATAACAGGTTTCAAAATTCAATACATGAAGGATTTTAGAAAAAACTCATTTTGGGGCAACTTATAATTAGTAGGTTTTGTAATACATATACCTATCGATTAACGCTGCATCCAAAACACGAACCAAGTGGTTATGGCTGGCTGTGTACACTCAAAACCTATGGAATATGGCAAGGGTTCTATTTGTGGCTCCTTATAATCGGTAGGTTGTTAAGTTGTATTCCCTTCCGATTATAGCAGGTTTCAAAATTCAATACATGAAGGATTTTAGAAAAAACTCATTTTGGGGCAACTTATAATTAGTAGGTTTTGTAATATATTTAACTCCCGATTAACGCTGCGTCCAAAACACGAACCAAGTGGTTATGGCTGGCTGTGTACACTCAGAACCTTTTGAATATGGAAAGGGTTCGATCTGTGGCTCCTTATAATCGGTAGGTTGTTAAGTTGTATTCCCTTCCGATTATAGCAGGTTTCAAAATTCAATACATGAAGGATTTTAGTAAAAAAACTCATTTTGGGGCAACTTATAAACGGTAGGTTTTGTAATATATTTAACCTCCGATTAACGCTGCATCCAAAACACGAACCAAGTGGTTATGGCTGTCTGTGTACACTCAAAACCTATGGAATATGGCAAGGGTTCAATCTGTGTCTCCTTATAATCAGTAGGTTGTTAAGTTGTATTCCCATACGATTATAGCAGATTTCAAAATTCAATGCATGAAGGATTTTAGAAAAAAACTCATTTTGGGGCAACTTATAATCGGTAGGTTTTGTACTATATTTAACTCCCTATTAACGCTGCATCCAAAACACGAACCAAGTGGTTATGGCTGGCTGTGTACACTCAGAACCTTTTGAATATGGCAAGGGTTCGATCTGTGGCTCCTTATAATCGGTAGGTTGTTAAGTTGTATTCCATTTTAATTATAGCAGGTTTCAAAATTCAATACATGAAGGATTTTAGAAAAAAAACTCATTTTGGGGCAACTTATAAACGGTAGGTTTTGTAACATATTTAACTCCCGATTAACGCTGCATCCAAAACACGAACCAAGTGGTAATGGCTGGCTGTGTACACTCAAAACCTATGGAATATGGCAAGGGTTCAATCTGTGTCTCCTTATAATCGGTAGGTTGTTAAGTTGTATTCCCTTACGATTATAGCAGATTTCAAAATTCAATGCATGAAGGATTTTAGAAAAAAACTCATTTTGGGGCAACTTATAATCGGTAGGTTTTGTACTATATTTAACTCCCTATTAACGCTGCATCCAAAACACGAACCAAGTGGTTATGGCTGGCTGTGTACACTCAGAACCTTTTGAATATGGCAAGGGTTCGATATGTGGCTCCTTATAATCGGTAGGTTGTTAAGTTGTATTCCCTTCCGATTATAGCAGGTTTCAAAATTCAATACATGAAGGATTTTAGAAAAAAAACTCATTTTGGGGCAACTTATAAACGGTAGGTTTTGTAATATATTTAACTCCCGATTAACGCTGCATCCAAAACACGAACCAAGTGGTTATGGCTGTCTGTGTACACTCAAAACCTATGGAATATGGCAAGGGTTCAATCTGTGTCTCCTTATAATAAGTAGGTTGTTAAGTTGTATTCCCATACGATTATAGCAGATTTCAAAATTCAATGCATGAAGGATTTTAGAAAAAAACTCATTTTGGGGAAACTTATAATTAGTAGGTTTTGTAATACATATACCTACCGATTAACGCTGCATCCGAAACACGAACCAAGTGGTTATGGCTGGATGTGTACACTCAAAACCTATGGAATATGGCAAGGGTTCGATTTGTAGCTCCTTATAATCGGTAGGTTGTTAAGTTGTATTCCCTTCCGATTATAGCAGGTTTCAAAATTCAATACATGAAAGATTTTAGAAAAAACTCATTTTGGGGAAACTTATAATTAGTAGGTTTTGTAATACATATACCTACCGATTAACGCTGCATCCAAAACACGAACCAAGTGGTTATGGCTGGCTGTGTACACTCAAAACCTATGGAATATGGCAAGGGTTCGATTTGTAGCTCCTTATAATCGGTAGGTTGTTAAGTTGTATTCCCTTCCGATTATAGCAGGTTTCAAAATTCAATACATGAAAGATCTTAGAAAAAACTCATTTTGGGGCAACTTATAATCGGTAGGTTTTGTAATATATTTAACTCCCGATTAACGATGCATCCAAAACACGATCCAAGTGGTTATGGATGGCTGTGTACACTCAAAACCTATGGAATATGGAAAGTGTTCGACCTGTGGCTCCTTATAATCGGTAGGTTGTTAAGTTGTATTCCCTTCCGATTATAACAGGTTTCAAAATTCAATACATGAAGGATTTTAGAAAAAACTCATTTTGGGGAAACTGATAATTAGTAGGTTTTGTAATATATATAACTCCCGATTAACGCTTCATCCAAAACACGAACCAAGTGGTTATGGCTGTCTGTGTACACTCAAAACCTATGGAATATGGAAAGGGTTCAATCTGTGTCTCCTTATAATCAGTAGGTTGTTAAGTTGTATTCCCATACGATTATAGCAGATTTCAAAATTCAATGCATGAAGGATTTTAGAAAAAAACTCATTTTGGGGCAACTTATAATTAGTAGGTTTTGTAATACATATACCTACCGATTAACGCTGCATCCAAAACACGAACCAAGTGGTTATGGCTGGCTGTGTACACTCAAAACCTATGGAATATGGCAAGGGTTCGATTTGTAGCTCCTTATAATCGGTAGGTTGTTAAGTTGTATTCCCTTCCGATTATAGCAGGTTTCAAAATTCAATACATGAAAGATCTTAGAAAAAACTCATTTTGGGGCAACTTATAATCGGTAGGTTTTGTAATATATTTAACTCCCGATTAACGATGCATCCAAAACACGATCCAAGTGGTTATGGATGGCTGTGTACACTCAAAACCTATGGAATATGGAAAGTGTTCGACCTGTGGCTCCTTATAATCGGTAGGTTGTTAAGTTGTATTCCCTTCCGATTATAACAGGTTTCAAAATTCAATACATGAAGGATTTTAGAAAAAACTCATTTTGGGGCAACTTATAATTAGTAGGTTTTGTAATACATATACCTATCGATTAACGCTGCATCCAAAACACGAACCAAGTGGTTATGGCTGGCTGTGTACACTCAAAACCTATGGAATATGGCAAGGGTTCAATCTGTGTCTCCTTATATTCGGTAGGTTGTTAAGTTGTATTCCCTTACGATTATAGCAGATTTCAAAATTCAATGCATGAAGGATTTTAGAAAAAAACTCATTTTGGGGCAACTTATAATCGGTAGGTTTTGTACTATATTTAACTCCCTATTAACGCTGCATCCAAAACACGAACCAAGTGGTTATGGCTGGCTGTGTACACTCAGAACCTTTTGAATATGGCAAGGGTTCGATCTGTGGCTCCTTATAATCGGTAGGTTGTTAAGTTGTATTCCATTTTAATTATAGCAGGTTTCAAAATTCAATACATGAAGGATTTTAGAAAAAAAACTCATTTTGGGGCAACTTATAAACGGTAGGTTTTGTAACATATTTAACTCCCGATTAACGCTGCATCCAAAACACGAACCAAGTGGTTATGGCTGTCTGTGTACACTCAAAACCTATGGAATATGGCAAGGGTTCAATCTGTGTCTCCTTATAATCAGTAGGTTGTTAAGTTGTATTCCATTTTAATTATAGCAGGTTTCAAAATTCAATACATGAAGGATTTTAGAAAAAATACTCATTTTGGGGCAACTTATAATCGGTAGGTTTTGTACCATATTTAACTCCCTATTAACGCTGCATCCAAAACACGAACCAAGTGGTTATGGCTGGCTGTGTACACTCAGAACCTTTTGAATATGGCAAGGGTTCGATCTGTGGCTCCTTATAATCGGTAGGTTGTTAAGTTGTATTCCCTTCCGATTATAGCAGGTTTCAAAATTCAATACATGAAGGATTTTAGAAAAAAAACTCATTTTGGGGCAACTTATAAACGGTAGGTTTTGTAATATATTTAACTCCCGATTAACGCTGCATCCAAAACACGAACCAAGGGGTTATGGCTGTCTGTGTACACTCAAAACCTATGGAATATGGCAAGGGTTCAATCTGTGTCTCCTTATAATCAGTAGGTTGTTAAGTTGTATTCCCATACGATTATAGCAGATTTCAAAATTCAATGCATGAAGGATTTTAGAAAAAAACTCATTTTGGGGCAACTTATAATTAGTAGGTTTTGTAATACATATACCTACCGATTAACGCTGCATCCGAAACACGAACCAAGTGGTTATGGCTGGATGTGTACACTCAAAACCTATGGAATATGGCAAGGGTTCGATTTGTAGCTCCTTATAATCGGTAGGTTGTTAAGTTGTATTCCCTTCCGATTATAGCAGGTTTCAAAATTCAATACATGAAAGATTTTAGAAAAAACTCATTTTGGGGCAACTTATAATCGGTAGGTTTTGTAATATATTTAACTCCCGATTAACGATGCATCCAAAACACGATCCAAGTGGTTATGGATGGCTGTGTACACTCAAAACCTATGGAATATGGAAAGTGTTCGACCTGTGGCTCCTTATAATCGGTAGGTTGTTAAGTTGTATTCCCTTCCGATTATAACAGGTTTCAAAATTCAATACATGAAGGATTTTAGAAAAAACTCATTTTGGGGCAACTTATAATTAGTAGGTTTTGTAATACATATACCTATCGATTAACGCTGCATCCAAAACACGAACCAAGTGGTTATGGCTGGCTGTGTACACTCAAAACCTATGGAATATGGCAAGGGTTCTATTTGTGGCTCCTTATAATCGGTAGGTTGTTAATTTGTATTCCCTTCCGATTATAGCAGGTTTCAAAATTCAATACATGAAGGATTTTAGAAAAAACTCATTTTAGGGCAACTTATAATTAGTAGGTTTTGTAATATATTTAACTCCCGATTAACGCTGCGTCCAAAACACGAACCAAGTGGTTATGGCTGGATGTGTACACTCAAAACCTATGGAATATGGAAAGGGTTCCATCTGTGGCTCCTTATAATCGGTAGGTTGTTAAGTTGTATTCCCTTCCGATTATAGCAGGTTTCAAAATTCAATACATGAAGGATTTTAGAAAAAATACTCATTTTGGGGAAACTTATAATCGGTAGGTTTTGTAATATATTTAACTCTCGATTAACGCTACATCCAAAACACGAACCAAGTGGTTATGGATGGCTGTGTATACTCAGAACCTATTGAATATGGCAAGGGTTCGATCTGTGTCTCCTTATAATCGATAGGTTGTTAAGTTGTATTCCATTTTAATTATAGCAGGTTTCAAAATTCAATACATGAAGGATTTTAGAAAAAAAAACTCATTTTGGGGAAACTTATAAACGGTAGGTTTTGTAACATATTTAACTCCCGATTAACGCTGCATCCAAAACACGAACCAAGTGGTTATGGCTGGCTGTGTACACTCAAAACCTATGGAATATGGCAAGGGTTCAATCTGTGTCTCCTTATAATCGGTAGGTTGTTAAGTTGTATTCCCTTACGATTATAGCAGATTTCAAAATTCAATGCATGAAGGATTTTAGAAAAAAATTCATTTTGGGGCAACTTATAATCGGTAGGTTTTGTACTATATTTAACTCCCTATTAACGCTGCATCCAAAACACGAACCAAGTGGTTATGGCTGGCTGTGTACACTCAGAACCTTTTGAATATGGCAAGGGTTCGATCTGTGGCTCCTTATAATCGGTAGGTTGTTAAGTTGTATTCCATTTTAATTATAGCAGGTTTCAAAATTCAATACATGAAGGATTTTAGAAAAAAAACTCATTTTGGGGCAACTTATAAACGGTAGGTTTTGTAACATATTTAACTCCCGATTAACGCTGCATCCAAAACACGAACCAAGTGGTTATGGCTGGCTGTGTACACTCAAAACCTATGGAATATGGCAAGGGTTCAATCTGTGTCTCCTTATAATCGGTAGGTTGTTAAGTTGTATTCCCTTACGATTATAGCATATTTCAAAATTCAATGCATGAAGGATTTTAGAAAAAAACTCATTTTGGGGCAACTTATAATCGGTAGGTTTTGTACTATATTTAACTCCCTATTAACGCTGCATCCAAAACACGAACCAAGTGGTTATGGCTGGCTGTGTACACTCAGAACCTTTTGAATATGGCAAGGGTTCGATCTGTGGCTCCTTATAATCGGTAGGTTGTTAAGTTGTATTCCCTTCCGATTATAGCAGGTTTCAAAATTCAATACATGAAGGATTTTAGAAAAAATACTAATTTTGGGGAAACTTATAAACGGTAGGTTTTGTAATATATTTAACTCCCGATTAACGCTGCATCCAAAACACGAACCAAGTGGTTATGGCTGTCTGTGTACACTCAAAACCTATGGAATATGGAAAGGGTTCAATCTGTGTCTCCTTATAATCAGTAGGTTGTTAAGTTGTATTCCCATACGATTATAGCAGATTTCAAAATTCAATGCATGAAGGATTTTAGAAAAAAACTCATTTTGGGGCAACTTATAATTAGTAGGTTTTGTAATACATATACCTACCGATTAACGCTGCATCCAAAACACGAACCAAGTGGTTATGGCTGGCTGTGTACACTCAAAACCTATGGAATATGGCAAGGGTTCGATTTGTAGCTCCTTATAATCGGTAGGTTGTTAAGTTGTATTCCCTTCCGATTATAGCAGGTTTCAAAATTCAATACATGAAAGATCTTAGAAAAAACTCATTTTGGGGCAACTTATAATCGGTAGGTTTTGTAATATATTTAACTCCCGATTAACGATGCATCCAAAACACGATCCAAGTGGTTATGGATGGCTGTGTACACTCAAAACCTATGGAATATGGAAAGTGTTCGACCCGTGGCTCCTTATAATCGGTAGGTTGTTAAGTTGTATTCCCTTCCGATTATAACAGGTTTCAAAATTCAATACATGAAGGATTTTAGAAAAAACTCATTTTGGGGCAACTTATAATTAGTAGGTTTTGTAATACATATACCTATCGATTAACGCTGCATCCAAAACACGAACCAAGTGGTTATGGCTGGCTGTGTACACTCAAAACCTATGGAATATGGCAAGGGTTCTATTTGTGGCTCCTTATAATCGGTAGGTTGTTAAGTTGTATTCCCTTCCGATTATAGCAGGTTTCAAAATTCAATACATGAAGGATTTTAGAAAAAACTCATTTTAGGGCAACTTATAATTAGTAGGTTTTGTAATATATTTAACTCCCGATTAACGCTGCGTCCAAAACACGAACCAAGTGGTTATGGCTGGATGTGTACACTCAAAACCTATGGAATATGGAAAGGGTTCGATCTGTGGCTCCTTATAATCGGTAGGTTGTTAAGTTGTATTCCCTTCCGATTATAGCAGGTTTCAAAATTCAATACATGAAGGATTTTAGAAAAAATACTCATTTTGGGGAAACTTATAATCGGTAGGTTTTGTAATATACTTAACTCTCGATTAACG
The DNA here is from genome assembly GCF_003573695.1 of Papaver somniferum. Classification (NCBI taxonomy): domain Eukaryota; kingdom Viridiplantae; phylum Streptophyta; class Magnoliopsida; order Ranunculales; family Papaveraceae; genus Papaver; species Papaver somniferum. The sequence continues at coordinate 223,835,843 of NC_039358.1, forward strand.
CTACATCCAAAACACGAACCAAGTGGTTATGGATGGCTGTGTATACTCAGAACCTATTGAATATGGCAAGGGTTCGATCTGTGTCTCCTTATAATCGATAGGTTGTTAAGTTGTATTCCATTTTAATTATAGCAGGTTTCAAAATTCAATACATGAAGGATTTTAGAAAAAAAACTCATTTTGGGGTAACTTATAAACGGTAGGTTTTGTAACATATTTAACTCCCGATTAACGCTGCATCCAAAACACGAACCAAGTGGTTATGGCTGGCTGTGTACACTCAAAACCTATGGAATATGGCAAGGGTTCAATCTGTGTCTCCTTATAATCGGTAGGTTGTTAAGTTGTATTCCCTTACGATTATAGCAGATTTCAAAATTCAATGCATGAAGGATTTTAGAAAAAAATTCATTTTGGGGCAACTTATAATCGGTAGGTTTTGTACTATATTTAACTCCCTATTAACGCTGCATCCAAAACACGAACCAAGTGGTTATGGATGGCTGTGTACACTCAGAACCTTTTGAATATGGCAAGGGTTCGATCTGTGGCTCCTTATAATCGGTAGGTTGTTAAGTTGTATTCCCTTCCGATTATAGCAGGTTTCAAAATTCAATACATGAAGGATTTTAGAAAAAAAACTCATTTTGGGGCAACTTATAAACGGTAGGTTTTGTAATATATATTTAACTCCCGATTAACGCTGCATCCAAAACACGAACCAAGTGGTTATGGCTGGCTGTGTACACTCAAAACCTATGGAATATGGCAAGGGTTCAATCTGTGTCTCCTTATAATCAGTAGGTTGTTAAGTTGTATTCCCATACGATTATAGCAGATTTCAAAATTCAATGCATGAAGGATTTTAGAAAAAAACTCATTTTGGGGCAACTTATAATTAGTAGGTTTTGTAATACATATACCTACCGATTAACGCTGCATCCGAAACACGAACCAAGTGGTTATGGCTGGATGTGTACACTCAAAACCTATGGAATATGGCAAGGGTTCGATTTGTAGCTCCTTATAATCGGTAGGTTGTTAAGTTGTATTCCCTTCCGATTATAGCAGGTTTCAAAATTCAATACATGAAAGATTTTAGAAAAAACTCATTTTGGGGCAACTTATAATCGGTAGGTTTTGTAATATATTTAACTCCCGATTAACGATGCATCCAAAACACGATCCAAGTGGTTATGATGGCTGTGTACACTCAAAACCTATGGAATATGGAAAGTGTTCGACCTGTGGCTCCTTATAATCGGTAGGTTGTTAAGTTGTATTCCCTTCCGATTATAACAGGTTTCAAAATTCAATACATGAAGGATTTTAGAAAAAACTCATTTTGGGGCAACTTATAATTAGTAGGTTTTGTAATACATATACCTATCGATTAACGCTGCATCCAAAACACGAACCAAGTGGTTATGGCTGGCTGTGTACACTCAAAACCTATGGAATATGGCAAGGGTTCTATTTGTGGCTCCTTATAATCGGTAGGTTGTTAAGTTGTATTCCCTTCCGATTATAGCAGGTTTCAAAATTCAATACATGAAAGATTTTAGAAAAAACTCATTTTGGGGCAACTTATAATCGGTAGGTTTTGTAATATATTTAACTCCCGATTAACGATGCATCCAAAACACGATCCAAGTGGTTATGGATGGCTGTGTACACTCAAAAGCTATGGAATATGGAAAGTGTTCGACCTGTGGCTCCTTATAATCGGTAGGTTGTTAAGTTGTATTCCCTTCCGATTATAACAGGTTTCAAAATTCAATACATGAAGGATTTTAGAAAAAACTCATTTTGGGGCAACTTATAATTAGTAGGTTTTGTAATATATTTAACTCCCGATTAACGCTGCGTCCAAAACACGAACCAAGTGGTTATGGCTGGATGTGTACACTCAAAACCTATGGAATATGGAAAGGGTTCGATCTGTGGCTCCTTATAATCGGTAGGTTGTTAAGTTGTATTCCCTTCCGATTATAGCAGGTTTCAAAATTCAATACATGAAGGATTTTAGAAAAAATACTCATTTTGGGGAAACTTATAATCGGTAGGTTTTGTAATATATTTAACTCTCGATTAACGCTACATCCAAAACACGAACCAAGTGGTTATGGATGGCTGTGTATACTCAGAACCTATTGAATATGGCAAGGGTTCGATCTGTGTCTCCTTATAATCGATAGGTTGTTAAGTTGTATTCCATTTTAATTATAGCAGGTTTCAAAATTCAATACATGAAGGATTTTAGAAAAAAAACTCATTTTGGGGTAACTTATAAACGGTAGGTTTTGTAACATATTTAACTCCCGATTAACGCTGCATCCAAAACACGAACCAAGTGGTTATGGCTGGCTGTGTACACTCAAAACCTATGGAATATGGCAAGGGTTCAATCTGTGTCTCCTTATAATCGGTAGGTTGTTAAGTTGTATTCCCTTACGATTATAACAGGTTTCAAAATTCAATACATGAAGGATTTTAGAAAAAACTCATTTTGGGGCAACTTATAATTAGTAGGTTTTGTAATACATATACCTATCGATTAACGCTGCATCCAAAACACGAACCAAGTGGTTATGGCTGGCTGTGTACACTCAAAACCTATGGAATATGGCAAGGGTTCTATTTGTGGCTCCTTATAATCGGTAGGTTGTTAAGTTGTATTCCCTTCCGATTATAGCAGGTTTCAAAATTCAATACATGAAGGATTTTAGAAAAAATACTCATTTTGGGGCAACTTATAATCGGTAGGTTTTGTAATATATTTAACTCCCGATTAACGCTGCATCCAAAACACGAACCAAGTGGTTATGGCTGTCTGTGTACACTCAAAACCTATGGAATATGGCAAGGGTTCAATCTGTGTCTCCTTATAATAAGTAGGTTGTTAAGTTGTATTCCCATACGATTATAGCAGATTTCAAAATTCAATACATGAAGGATTTTAGAAAAAACTCATTTTGGGGAAACTTATAATTAGTAGGTTTTGTAATACATATACCTACCGATTAACGCTGCATCCGAAACACGAACCAAGTGGTTATGGCTGGATGTGTACACTCAAAACCTATGGAATATGGCAAGGGTTCGATTTGTAGCTCCTTATAATCGGTAGGTTGTTAAGTTGTATTCCCTTCCGATTATAGCAGGTTTCAAAATTCAATACATGAAAGATTTTAGAAAAAACTCATTTTGGGGCAACTTATAATCGGTAGGTTTTGTAATATATTTAACTCCCGATTAACGATGCATCCAAAACACGATCCAAGTGGTTATGATGGCTGTGTACACTCAAAACCTATGGAATATGGAAAGTGTTCGACCTGTGGCTCCTTATAATCGGTAGGTTGTTAAGTTGTATTCCCTTCCGATTATAACAGGTTTCAAAATTCAATACATGAAGGATTTTAGAAAAAACTCATTTTGGGGCAACTTATAATTAGTAGGTTTTGTAATACATATACCTATCGATTAACGCTGCATCCAAAACACGAACCAAGTGGTTATGGCTGGCTGTGTACACTCAAAACCTATGGAATATGGCAAGGGTTCTATTTGTGGCTCCTTATAATCGGTAGGTTGTTAAGTTGTATTCCCTTCCGATTATAGCAGGTTTCAAAATTCAATACATGAAGGATTTTAGAAAAAAACTCATTTTGGGGCAACTTATAATCGGTAGGTTTTGTAATATATTTAACTCCCGATTAACGCTGCATCCAAAACACGAACCAAGTGGTTATGGCTGGCTGTGTACACTCAAAACCTATGGAATATGGCAAGGGTTCGATCTGTGGCTCCTTATAATCGGTAGGTTGTTAAGTTGTATTCCCTTCCGATTATAGCAGGTTCAAAATTCAATACATGAAGGATTTTAGAAAAAAAACTCATTTTGGGGCAACTTATAAACGGTAGGTTTTGTAATATATTTAACTCCCGATTAACGCTGCATCCAAAACACGAACCAAGTGGTTATGGCTGTCTGTGTACACTCAAAACCTATGGAATATGGCAAGGGTTCAATCTGTGTCTCCTTATAATCGGTAGGTTGTTAAGTTGTATTCCCTTACGATTATAGCAGATTTCAAAATTCAATGCATGAAGGATTTTAGAAAAAAACTCATTTTGGGGCAACTTATAATCGGTAGGTTTTGTACTATATTTAACTCCCTATTAACGCTGCATCCAAAACACGAACCAAGTGGTTATGGCTGGCTGTGTACACTCAGAACCTTTTGAATATGGCAAGGGTTCGATCTGTGGCTCCTTATAATCGGTAGGTTGTTAAGTTGTATTCCATTTTAATTATAGCAGGTTTCAAAATTCAATACATGAAGGATTTTAGAAAAAAAACTCATTTTGGGGCAACTTATAAACGGTAGGTTTTGTAACATATTTAACTCCCGATTAACGCTGCATCCAAAACACGAACCAAGTGGTTATGGCTGTCTGTGTACACTCAAAACCTATGGAATATGGCAAGGGTTCAATCTGTGTCTCCTTATAATCAGTAGGTTGTTAAGTTGTATTCCATTTTAATTATAGCAGGTTTCAAAATTCAATACATGAAGGATTTTAGAAAAAATACTCATTTTGGGGCAACTTATAATCGGTAGGTTTTGTACTATATTTAACTCCCTATTAACGCTGCATCCAAAACACGAACCAAGTGGTTATGGCTGGCTGTGTACACTCAGAACCTTTTGAATATGGCAAGGGTTCGATCTGTGGCTCCTTATAATCGGTAGGTTGTTAAGTTGTATTCCCTTCCGATTATAGCAGGTTTCAAAATTCAATACATGAAGGATTTTAGAAAAAAAACTCATTTTGGGGCAACTTATAAACGGTAGGTTTTGTAATATATTTAACTCCCGATTAACGCTGCATCCAAAACACGAACCAAGTGGTTATGGCTGTCTGTGTACACTCAAAACCTATGGAATATGGAAAGGGTTCAATCTGTGTCTCCTTATAATCAGTAGGTTGTTAAGTTGTATTCCCATACGATTATAGCAGATTTCAAAATTCAATGCATGAAGGATTTTAGAAAAAAACTCATTTTGGGGCAACTTATAATTAGTAGGTTTTGTAATACATATACCTACCGATTAACGCTGTATCCAAAACACGAACCAAGTGGTTATGGCTGGCTGTGTACACTCAAAACCTATGGAATATGGCAAGGGTTCGATTTGTAGCTCCTTATAATCGGTAGGTTGTTAAGTTGTATTCCCTTCCGATTATAGCAGGTTTCAAAATTCAATACATGAAAGATCTTAGAAAAAACTCATTTTGGGGCAACTTATAATCGGTAGGTTTTGTAATATATTTAACTCCCGATTAACGATGCATCCAAAACACGATCCAAGTGGTTATGGATGGCTGTGTACACTCAAAACCTATGGAATATGGAAAGTGTTCGACCTGTGGCTCCTTATAATCGGTAGGTTGTTAAGTTGTATTCCCTTCCGATTATAACAGGTTTCAAAATTCAATACATAAAGGATTTTAGAAAAAACTCATTTTGGGGCAACTTATAATTAGTAGGTTTTGTAATACATATACCTATCGATTAACGCTGCATCCAAAACACGAACCAAGTGGTTATGGCTGGCTGTGTACACTCAAAACCTATGGAATATGGCAAGGGTTCTATTTGTGGCTCCTTATAATCGGTAGGTTGTTAAGTTGTATTCCCTTCCGATTATAGCAGGTTTCAAAATTCAATACATGAA
>NC_039358.1:223842340-223842529 GCF_003573695.1 Papaver somniferum
TTAACTCTCGATTAACGCTACATCCAAAACACGAACCAAGTGGTTATGGATGGCTGTGTATACTCAGAACCTATTGAATATGGCAAGGGTTCGATCTGTGTCTCCTTATAATCGATAGGTTGTTAAGTTGTATTCCATTTTAATTATAGCAGGTTTCAAAATTCAATACATGAAGGATTTTAGAAAAAA
>NC_039358.1:223843125-223859045 GCF_003573695.1 Papaver somniferum
ATATTTAACTCCCGATTAACGCTGCATCCAAAACACGAACCAAGTGGTTATGGCTGGCTGTGTACACTCAAAACCTATGGAATATGGCAAGGGTTCAATCTGTGTCTCCTTATAATCGGTAGGTTGTTAAGTTGTATTCCCTTACGATTATAGCAGATTTCAAAATTCAATGCATGAAGGATTTTAGAAAAAAACTCATTTTGGGGCAACTTATAATCGGTAGGTTTTGTACTATATTTAACTCCCTATTAACGCTGCATCCAAAACACGAACCAAGTGGTTATGGCTGGCTGTGTACACTCAGAACCTTTTGAATATGGCAAGGGTTCGATCTGTGGCTCCTTATAATCGGTAGGTTGTTAAGTTGTATTCCCTTCCGATTATAGCAGGTTTCAAAATTCAATACATGAAGGATTTTAGAAAAAAAACTCATTTTGGGGCAACTTATAAACGATAGGTTTTGTAATATATTTAACTCCCGATTAACGCTGCATCCAAAACACGAACCAAGTGGTTATGGCTGTCTGTGTACACTCAAAACCTATGGAATATGGCAAGGGTTCAATCTGTGTCTCCTTATAATCAGTAGGTTGTTAAGTTGTATTCCCATACGATTATAGCAGATTTCAAAATTCAATGCATGAAGGATTTTAGAAAAAAACTCATTTTGGGGCAACTTATAATTAGTAGGTTTTGTAATACATATACCTACCGATTAACGCTGCATCCAAAACACGAACCAAGTGGTTATGGCTGGATGTGTACACTCAAAACCTATGGAATATGGCAAGGGTTCGATTTGTAGCTCCTTATAATCGGTAGGTTGTTAAGTTGTATTCCCTTCCGATTATAGCAGGTTTCAAAATTCAATACATGAAAGATTTTAGAAAAAACTCATTTTGGGGCAACTTATAATCGGTAGGTTTTGTAATATATTTAACTCCCGATTAACGATGCATCCAAAACACGATCCAAGTGGTTATGATGGCTGTGTACACTCAAAACCTATGGAATATGGAAAGTGTTCGACCTGTGGCTCCTTATAATCGGTAGGTTGTTAAGTTGTATTCCCTTCCGATTATAACAGGTTTCAAAATTCAATACATGAAGGATTTTAGAAAAAACTCATTTTGGGGCAACTTATAATTAGTAGGTTTTGTAATACATATACCTATCGATTAACGCTGCATCCAAAACACGAACCAAGTGCTTATGGCTGGCTGTGTACACTCAAAACCTATGGAATATGGCAAGGGTTCTATTTGTGTCTCCTTATAATCGGTAGGTTGTTAAGTTGTATTCCCTTCCGATTATAGCAGGTTTCAAAATTCAATACATGAAGGATTTTAGAAAAAACTCATTTTGGGGCAACTTATAATTAGTAGGTTTTGTAATATATTTAACTCCCGATTAACGCTGCGTCCAAAACACGAACCAAGTGGTTATGGCTGGCTGTGTACACTCAGAACCTTTTAAATATGGCAAGGGTTCGATCTGTGGCTCCTTATAATCGGTAGGTTTTTAAGTTGTATTCCCTTCCGATTATAGCAGGTTTCAAAATTCAATACATGAAGGATTTTAGAAAAAAAACTCATTTTGGGGCAACTTATAAACGGTAGGTTTTGTAATATATTTAACTCCCGATTAACGCTGCATCCAAAACACGAACCAAGTGGTTATGGCTGTCTGTGTACACTCAAAACCAATGGAATATGGCAAGGGTTCAATCTGTGTCTCCTTATAATCAGTAGGTTGTTAAGTTGTATTCCCATACGATTATAGCAGATTTCAAAATTCAATGCATGAAGGATTTTAGAAAAAAACTCATTTTGGGGCAACTTATAATTAGTAGGTTTTGTAATACATATACCTACCTATTAACGCTGCATCCAAAACACGAACCAAGTGGTTATGGCTGGCTGTGTACACTCAAAACCTATGGAATATGGCAAGGGTTCGATTTGTAGCTCCTTATAATCGGTAGGTTGTTAAGTTGTATTCCCTTCCGATTATAGCAGGTTTCAAAATTCAATACATGAAAGATTTTAGAAAAAACTCATTTTGGGGCAACTTATAATCGGTAGGTTTTGTAATATATTTAACTCCCGATTAACGATGCATCCAAAACACGATCCAAGTGGTTATGGATGGCTGTGTACACTCAAAAGCTATGGAATATGGAAAGTGTTCGACCTGTGGCTCCTTATAATCGGTAGGTTGTTAAGTTGTATTCCCTTCCGATTATAACAGGTTTCAAAATTCAATACATGAAGGATTTTAGAAAAAACTCATTTTGGGGCAACTTATAATTAGTAGGTTTTGTAATACATATACCTATCGATTAACGCTGCATCCAAAACACGAACCAAGTGGTTATGGCTGGCTGTGTACACTCAAAACCTATGGAATATGGCAAGGGTTCTATTTGTGGCTCCTTATAATCGGTAGGTTGTTAAGTTGTATTCCCTTCCGATTATAGCAGGTTTCAAAATTCAATACATGAAGGATTTTAGAAAAAACTCATTTTGGGGCAACTTATAATTAGTAGGTTTTGTAATATATTTAACTCCCGATTAACGCTGCGTCCAAAACACGAACCAAGTGGTTATGGCTGGCTGTGTACACTCAGAACCTTTTGAATATGGCAAGGGTTCGATCTGTGGCTCCTTATAATCGGTAGGTTGTTAAGTTGTATTCCCTTCCGATTATAGCAGGTTTCAAAATTCAATACATGAAGGATTTTAGAAAAAAAACTCATTTTGGGGCAACTTATAAACGGTAGGTTTTGTAACATATTTAACTCCCGATTAACGCTGCATCCAAAACACGAACCAAGTGGTTATGGCTGGCTGTGTACACTCAAAACCTATGGAATATGGCAAGGGTTCAATCTGTGTCTCCTTATAATCGGTAGGTTGTTAAGTTGTATTCCCTTACGATTATAGCAGATTTCAAAATTCAATGCATGAAGGATTTTAGAAAAAAATTCATTTTGGGGCAACTTATAATCGGTAGGTTTTGTACTATATTTAACTCCCTATTAACGCTGCATCCAAAACACGAACCAAGTGGTTATGGCTGGCTGTGTACACTCAGAACCTTTTGAATATGGCAAGGGTTCGATCTGTGGCTCCTTATAATCGGTAGGTTGTTAAGTTGTATTCCATTTTAATTATAGCAGGTTTCAAAATTCAATACATGAAGGATTTTAGAAAAAAAACTCATTTTGGGGCAACTTATAAACGGTAGGTTTTGTAACATATTTAACTCCCGATTAACGCTGCATCCAAAACACGAACCAAGTGGTTATGGCTGGCTGTGTACACTCAAAACCTATGGAATATGGCAAGGGTTCAATCTGTGTCTCCTTATAATCGGTAGGTTGTTAAGTTGTATTCCCTTACGATTATAGCATATTTCAAAATTCAATGCATGAAGGATTTTAGAAAAAAACTCATTTTGGGGCAACTTATAATCGGTAGGTTTTGTACTATATTTAACTCCCTATTAACGCTGCATCCAAAACACGAACCAAGTGGTTATGGCTGGCTGTGTACACTCAGAACCTTTTGAATATGGCAAGGGTTCGATCTGTGGCTCCTTATAATCGGTAGGTTGTTAAGTTGTATTCCCTTCCGATTATAGCAGGTTTCAAAATTCAATACATGAAGGATTTTAGAAAAAATACTAATTTTGGGGAAACTTATAAACGGTAGGTTTTGTAATATATTTAACTCCCGATTAACGCTGCATCCAAAACACGAACCAAGTGGTTATGGCTGTCTGTGTACACTCAAAACCTATGGAATATGGAAAGGGTTCAATCTGTGTCTCCTTATAATCAGTAGGTTGTTAAGTTGTATTCCCATACGATTATAGCAGATTTCAAAATTCAATGCATGAAGGATTTTAGAAAAAAACTCATTTTGGGGCAACTTATAATTAGTAGGTTTTGTAATACATATACCTACCGATTAACGCTGCATCCAAAACACGAACCAAGTGGTTATGGCTGGCTGTGTACACTCAAAACCTATGGAATATGGCAAGGGTTCGATTTGTAGCTCCTTATAATCGGTAGGTTGTTAAGTTGTATTCCCTTCCGATTATAGCAGGTTTCAAAATTCAATACATGAAAGATTTTAGAAAAAACTCATTTTGGGGCAACTTATAATCGGTAGGTTTTGTAATATATTTAACTCCCGATTAACGATGCATCCAAAACACGATCCAAGTGGTTATGGATGGCTGTGTACACTCAAAAGCTATGGAATATGGAAAGTGTTCGACCTGTGGCTCCTTATAATCGGTAGGTTGTTAAGTTGTATTCCCTTCCGATTATAACAGGTTTCAAAATTCAATACATGAAGGATTTTAGAAAAAACTCATTTTGGGGCAACTTATAATTAGTAGGTTTTGTAATATATTTAACTCCCGATTAACGCTGCGTCCAAAACACGAACCAAGTGGTTATGGCTGGATGTGTACACTCAAAACCTATGGAATATGGAAAGGGTTCGATCTGTGGCTCCTTATAATCGGTAGGTTGTTAAGTTGTATTCCCTTCCGATTATAGCAGGTTTCAAAATTCAATACATGAAGGATTTTAGAAAAAATACTCATTTTGGGGAAACTTATAATCGGTAGGTTTTGTAATATATTTAACTCTCGATTAACGCTACATCCAAAACACGAACCAAGTGGTTATGGATGGCTGTGTATACTCAGAACCTATTGAATATGGAAAGGGTTCGATCTGTGTCTCCTTATAATCGATAGGTTGTTAAGTTGTATTCCATTTTAATTATAGCAGGTTTCAAAATTCAATACATGAAGGATTTTAGAAAAAAAAACTCATTTTGGGGCAACTTATAAACGGTAGGTTTTGTAACATATTTAACTCCCGATTAACGCTGCATCCAAAACACGAACCAAGTGGTTATGGCTGGATGTGTACACTCAAAACCTATGGAATATGGCAAGGGTTCAATCTGTGTCTCCTTATAATCGGTAGGTTGTTAAGTTGTATTCCCTTACGATTATAGCAGATTTCAAAATTCAATGCATGAAGGATTTTAGAAAAAAACTCATTTTGGGGCAACTTATAATCGGTAGGTTTTGTACTATATTTAACTCCCTATTAACGCTGCATCCAAAACACGAACCAAGTGGTTATGGCTGGCTGTGTACACTCAGAACCTTTTGAATATGGCAAGGGTTCGATCTGTGGCTCCTTATAATCGGTAGGTTGTTAAGTTGTATTCCCTTCCGATTATAGCAGGTTTCAAAATTCAATACATGAAGGATTTTAGAAAAAATACTCATTTTGGGGCAACTTATAAACGGTAGGTTTTGTACTATATTTAACTCCCGATTAACGCTGCATCCAAAACACGAACCAAGTGGTTATGGCTGTCTGTGTACACTCAAAACCTATGGAATATGGCAAGGGTTCAATCTGTGTCTCCTTATAATCAGTAGGTTGTTAAGTTGTATTCCCATACGATTATAGCAGATTTCAAAATTCAATGCATGAAGGATTTTAGAAAAAAACTCATTTTGGGGCAACTTATAATTAGTAGGTTTTGTAATACATATACCTACCGATTAACGCTGCATCCAAAACACGAACCAAGTGGTTATGGATGGATGTGTACACTCAAAACCTATGGAATATGGCAAGGGTTCGATTTGTAGCTCCTTATAATCGGTAGGTTGTTAAGTTGTATTCCCTTCCGATTATAGCAGGTTTCAAAATTCAATACATGAAAGATTTTAGAAAAAACTCATTTTGGGGCAACTTATAATCGGTAGGTTTTGTAATATATTTAACTCCCGATTAACGATGCATCCAAAACACGATCCAAGTGGTTATGATGGCTGTGTACACTCAAAACCTATGGAATATGGAAAGTGTTCGACCTGTGGCTCCTTATAATCGGTAGGTTGTTAAGTTGTATTCCCTTCCGATTATAACAGGTTTTAAAATTCAATACATGAAGGATTTTAGAAAAAACTCATTTTGGGGCAACTTATAATTAGTAGGTTTTGTAATACATATACCTATCGATTAACGCTGCATCCAAAACACGAACCAAGTGGTTATGGCTGGCTGTGTACACTCAAAACCTATGGAATATGGCAAGGGTTCTATTTGTGGCTCCTTATAATCGGTAGGTTGTTAAGTTGTATTCCCTTCCGATTATAGCAGGTTTCAAAATTCAATACATGAAAGATTTTAGAAAAAACTCATTTTGGGGCAACTTATAATCGGTAGGTTTTGTAATATATTTAACTCCCGATTAACGATGCATCCAAAACACGATCCAAGTGGTTATGGATGGCTGTGTACACTCAAAACCTATGGAATATGGAAAGTGTTCGACCTGTGGCTCCTTATAATCGGTAGGTTGTTAAGTTGTATTCCCTTCCGATTATAACAGGTTTCAAAATTCAATACATGAAGGATTTTAGAAAAAACTCATTTTGGGGCAACTTATAATTAGTAGGTTTTGTAATACATATACCTATCGATTAACGCTGCATCCAAAACACGAACCAAGTGGTTATGGCTGGCTGTGTACACTCAAAACCTATGGAATATGGCAAGGGTTCTATTTGTGGCTCCTTATAATCGGTAGGTTGTTAAGTTGTATTCCCTTCCGATTATAGCAGGTTTCAAAATTCAATACATGAAGGATTTTAGAAAAAAACTCATTTTGGGGCAACTTATAATCGGTAGGTTTTGTACTATATTTAACTCCCTATTAACGCTGCATCCAAAACACGAACCAAGTGGTTATGGCTGGCTGTGTACACTCAGAACCTTTTGAATATGGCAAGGGTTCGATCTGTGGTTCCTTATAATCGGTAGGTTGTTAAGTTGTATTCCCTTCCGATTATAGCAGGTTTCAAAATTCAATACATGAAGGATTTTAGAAAAAAAACTCATTTTGGGGCAACTTATAAACGGTAGGTTTTGTAATATATTTAACTCCCGATTAACGCTGCATCCAAAACACGAACCAAGTGGTTATGGCTGTCTGTGTACACTCAAAACCTATGGAATATGGCAAGGGTTCAATCTGTGTCTCCTTATAATCAGTAGGTTGTTAAGTTGTATTCCCATACGATTATAGCAGATTTCAAAATTCAATGCATGAAGGATTTTAGAAAAAAACTCATTTTGGGGCAACTTATAATTAGTAGGTTTTGTAATACATATACCTACCGATTAACGCTGCATCCAAAACACGAACCAAGTGGTTATGGCTGGCTGTGTACACTCAAAACCTATGGAATATGGCAAGGGTTCTATTTGTGGCTCCTTATAATCGGTAGGTTGTTAAGTTGTATTCCCTTCCGATTATAGCAGGTTTCAAAATTCAATACATGAAGGATTTTAGAAAAAACTCATTTTGGGGCAACTTATAATTAGTAGGTTTTGTAATATATTTAACTCCCGATTAACGCTGCGTCCAAAACACGAACCAAGTGGTTATGGCTGGCTGTGTACACTCAGAACCTTTTGAATATGGCAAGGGTTCGATCTGTGGCTCCTTATAATCGGTAGGTTGTTAAGTTGTATTCCCTTCCGATTATAGCAGATTTCAAAATTCAATACATGAAGCATTTTAGAAAAAAAACTCATTTTAGGGCAACTTATAAACGGTAGGTTTTGTAATATATTTAACTCCCGATTAACGCTGCATCCAAAACACGAACCAAGTGGTTATGGCTGTCTGTGTACACTCAAAACCTATGGAATATGGCAAGGGTTCAATCTGTGTCTCCTTATAATCAGTAGGTTGTTAAGTTGTATTCCCATACGATTATAGCAGATTTCAAAATTCAATGCATGAAGGATTTTAGAAAAAAACTCATTTTGGGGCAACTTATAATTAGTAGGTTTTGTAATACATATACCTACCGATTAACGCTGCATCCAAAACACGAACCAAGTGGTTATGGCTGGCTGTGTACACTCAAAACCTATGGAATATGGCAAGGGTTCTATTTGTGGCTCCTTATAATCGGTAGGTTGTTAAGTTGTATTCCCTTCCGATTATAGCAGGTTTCAAAATTCAATACATGAAGGATTTTAGAAAAAACTCATTTTGGGGCAACTTATAATTAGTAGGTTTTGTAATATATTTAACTCCCGATTAACGCTGCGTCCAAAACACGAACCAAGTGGTTATGGCTGGCTGTGTACACTCAGAACCTTTTGAATATGGAAAGGGTTCGATCTGTGGCTCCTTATAATCGGTAGGTTGTTAAGTTGTATTCCCTTCCGATTATAGCAGGTTTCAAAATTCAATACATGAAGGATTTTAGTAAAAAAACTCATTTTGGGGCAACTTATAAACGGTAGGTTTTGTAATATATTTAACCTCCGATTAACGCTGCATCCAAAACACGAACCAAGTGGTTATGGCTGTCTGTGTACACTCAAAACCTATGGAATATGGCAAGGGTTCAATCTGTGTCTCCTTATAATCAGTAGGTTGTTAAGTTGTATTCCCATACGATTATAGCAGATTTCAAAATTCAATGCATGAAGGATTTTAGAAAAAAACTCATTTTGGGGCAACTTATAATTAGTAGGTTTTGTAATACATATACCTACCGATTAACGCTGCATCCAAAACACGAACCAAGTGGTTATGGCTGGCTGTGTACACTCAAAACCTATGGAATATGGCAAGGGTTCGATTTGTAGCTCCTTATAATCGGTAGGTTGTTAAGTTGTATTCCCTTCCGATTATAGCAGGTTTCAAAATTCAATACATGAAAGATTTTAGAAAAAACTCATTTTGGGGCAACTTATAATCGGTAGGTTTTGTAATATATTTAACTCCCGATTAACGATGCATCCAAAACACGATCCAAGTGGTTATGGATGGATGTGTACACTCAAAACCTATGGAATATGGAAAGTGTTCGACCTGTGGCTCCTTATAATCGGTAGGTTGTTAAGTTGTATTCCCTTCCGATTATAACAGGTTTCAAAATTCAATACATGAAGGATTTTAGAAAAAACTCATTTTGGGGCAACTTATAATTAGTAGGTTTTGTAATACATATACCTATCGATTAACGCTGCATCCAAAACACGAACCAAGTGGTTATGGCTGGCTGTGTACACTCAAAACCTATGGAATATGGCAAGGGTTCTATTTGTGGCTCCTTATAATCGGTAGGTTGTTAAGTTGTATTCCCTTCCGATTATAGCAGGTTTCAAAATTCAATACATGAAGGATTTTAGAAAAAAACTCATTTTGGGGCAACTTATAATCGGTAGGTTTTGTACTATATTTAACTCCCTATTAACGCTGCATCCAAAACACGAACCAAGTGGTTATGGCTGGCTGTGTACACTCAGAACCTTTTGAATATGGCAAGGGTTCGATCTGTGGCTCCTTATAATCGGTAGGTTGTTAAGTTGTATTCCCTTCCGATTATAGCAGGTTTCAAAATTCAATACATGAAGGATTTTAGAAAAAATACTAATTTTGGGGAAACTTATAAACGGTAGGTTTTGTAATATATTTAACTCCCGATTAACGCTGCATCCAAAACACGAACCAAGTGGTTATGGCTGTCTGTGTACACTCAAAACCTATGGAATATGGAAAGGGTTCAATCTGTGTCTCCTTATAATCAGTAGGTTGTTAAGTTGTATTCCCATACGATTATAGCAGATTTCAAAATTCAATGCATGAAGGATTTTAGAAAAAAACTCATTTTGGGGCAACTTATAATTAGTAGGTTTTGTAATACATATACCTACCGATTAACGCTGCATCCAAAACACGAACCAAGTGGTTATGGCTGGCTGTGTACACTCAAAACCTATGGAATATGGCAAGGGTTCGATTTGTAGCTCCTTATAATCGGTAGGTTGTTAAGTTGTATTCCCTTCCGATTATAGCAGGTTTCAAAATTCAATACATGAAAGATCTTAGAAAAAACTCATTTTGGGGCAACTTATAATCGGTAGGTTTTGTAATATATTTAACTCCCGATTAACGATGCATCCAAAACACGATCCAAGTGGTTATGGATGGCTGTGTACACTCAAAACCTATGGAATATGGAAAGTGTTCGACCTGTGGCTCCTTATAATCGGTAGGTTGTTAAGTTGTATTCCCTTCCGATTATAACAGGTTTCAAAATTCAATACATGAAGGATTTTAGAAAAAACTCATTTTGGGGAAACTGATAATTAGTAGGTTTTGTAATATATATAACTCCCGATTAACGCTTCATCCAAAACACGAACCAAGTGGTTATGGCTGTCTGTGTACACTCAAAACCTATGGAATATGGAAAGGGTTCAATCTGTGTCTCCTTATAATCAGTAGGTTGTTAAGTTGTATTCCCATACGATTATAGCAGATTTCAAAATTCAATGCATGAAGGATTTTAGAAAAAAACTCATTTTGGGGCAACTTATAATTAGTAGGTTTTGTAATACATATACCTACCGATTAACGCTGCATCCAAAACACGAACCAAGTGGTTATGGCTGGCTGTGTACACTCAAAACCTATGGAATATGGCAAGGGTTCTATTTGTGGCTCCTTATAATCGGTAGGTTGTTAAGTTGTATTCCCTTCCGATTATAGCAGGTTTCAAAATTCAATACATGAAGGATTTTAGAAAAAACTCATTTTGGGGCAACTTATAATTAGTAGGTTTTGTAATATATTTAACTCCCGATTAACGCTGCGTCCAAAACACGAACCAAGTGGTTATGGCTGGATGTGTACACTCAAAACCTATGGAATATGGAAAGGGTTCGATCTGTGGCTCCTTATAATCGGTAGGTTGTTACGTTGTATTCCCTTCCGATTATAGTAGGTTTCAAAATTCAATAATGAAGGATTTTAGAAAAAAATCATTTTGGGGCAACTTATAATTAGTAGGTTTTGTAATATATTTAACTCTCGATTAACGCTGCATCCAAAACACGAACCAAGTGGTTATGGATGGCTGTGTACACTCAGAACCTATGGAATATGGAAAGGGTTCGATCTGTGTCTCCTTATAATCGGTAGGTTGTTAAGTTGTATTCCCTTCCGACTATAGGAGGTTTCAAAATTCAATCCATGAATGATTTTAGAAAAAACTCATTTTGGGGCAACTTATAATCGGTAGGTTTTGTAATATATTTAACTCCCGATTAACGCTGCATCCAAAACACGAACCAAGTGGTTATGGATGGCTGTATACACTCAAAACCTATGGAATATGGCAAGGGTTCGATCTGTGGATCCTTAAAATCGGTAGGTTGTTAAGTTGTATTCCCTTCCGATTATAGAAGGTTTCAAAATTCAATACATGAAGGATTTTAGAAAAACTCATTTTGGGGAAACTGATAATTAGTAGGTTTTGTAATATATATAACTCCCGATTAACGCTTCATCCAAAACACGAACCAAGTAGTTATGGATGGCTTTGTACACTCAAAACCTATGGAATATGATAAGGGTTCGATTTGTGGCTCCTTATAATCGGTAGGTCGTTAAGTTGTATTCCCTTCCGATTATAGCAGGTTTCAAAATTCAATACATGAAGGATTTTAGAAAAACTCATTTTGGGGCTACATTTAATTAGTAGGTTTTGTAATATATATAACTCCCGATTAATGCTGCATCCAAAACACGAACCAAGTGGTTATGGATAGCCGTGTACACTCAAAACCTATGGAATATGACAAGGGTTCGATCTGTGGCTCCTTAAATCCGGTAGGTTGTTAAGTTGTATTCCCTTCCGATTATAGAAGGTTTCAAAATTCAATACATGAAGGATTTTAGAAAAACTCATTTTGGGGAAACTGATAATTAGTAGGTTTTGTAATATATATAACTCCCGATTAACGCTTCATCCAAAACACGAACCAAGTGGTTATGGATGGCTGTGTACACTCAAAACCTATGGAATATGACAAGGGTTCGATTTTGGCTCCTTATAATCGGTAGGTTGTTAAATTGTATTCCCTTCCGATTATAGCAGGTTTCAAAATTCAATACATGAAGGATTTTAGAAAAAAATACTCATTTTGGGGAAACTTATAATCGGTAGGTTTTGTAATTTATTTAACTCTCGATTAACGCTGCATCCAAAACACGAACCAAGTGGTTATGGATGGCTGTGTACACTCAGAACCTATTGAATATGGCAACGGTTCGATCTGTGTCTCCTTATAATCGGTAGGTTGTTAAGTTGTATTCCCTTTCGATTATAGCAGGTTTCAAAATTCAATACATGAATGATTTTAGAAAAAACTCATTTTGGGGAAACTTATAATCGGTAGGTTTTGTAATATATTTTACTCCCGATTAACGCTGCATCCAAAACACGAACCAAGTGGTTATGGATGGCTGTGTACACTCAAAACCTATGGAATATGGAAAGGGTTCGATCTGTGGCTCCTTAAAATCGGTAGGTTGTTAAGTTGTATTCCCTTCCGATTATAGCAGGTTTCAAAATTCAATACATGAAGGATTTTAAAAAAAACTCATTTTGGGGCAACTTATAATTAGTAGGTTTTGTAATATATATAACTCCCGATTAACGCTTCATCCAAAACACGAACCAAGTATTTATGGCTGGCTTTGTAAACTCAAAACCTATGGAATATGATAAGGGTTCGATTTGTGGCTCCTTATAATCGGTAGGTCGTTAAGTTGTATTCCCTTCCGATTATAACAGGTTTCAAAATTCAATACATGAAGGATTTTAGAAAAAACTCATTTTGGGGAAACTTATAATCGGTAGGCTTTGTAATATATTTAACTCCCGATTAACGCTGCGTCCAAAACACGAACCAAGTGGTTATGGCTGGATGTGTACACTCAAAACCTATGGAATATGGAAAGGGTTCGATCTGTGGCTCCTTAAAATCGGTAGGTTGTTAAGTTGTATTCACTTCCGATTATAGCAGGTTTCAAAATTCAATACATGAAGGATTTTAAAAAAAAAACTCATTTTGGGGCAACTTATAATTAGTAGGTTTTGTAATATATATAACTCCCGATTAACGCTTCATCCAAAACACGAACCAAGTAGTTATGGCTGGCTTTGTACACTCAAAACCTATGGAATATGATAAGGGTTCGATTTGTGGCTCCTTATAATCGATAGGTCGTTAAGTTGTATTCCCTTCCGATTATAACAGGTTTCAAAATTCAATACATGAAGGATTTTAGAAAAAACTCATTTTGGGGAAACTTATAATCGGTAGGCTTTGTAATATATTTAAATCCCGATTAACGCTGCATCCAAAACACGATCCAAGTGGTTATGGATGGCTGTGTACACTCAAAACCTATGGAATATGGAAAGTGTTCGACCTGTGGCTCCTTATAATCGGTAGGTTGTGAAGTTGTATTCCCTTCCGATTATAGCAGGTTTCAAAATTCAATACATGAAGGATTTTAGAAAAAACTCATTTTTGGGGCAACTTATAATTAGTAGGTTTTGTAATACATATACCTACCGATTAACGCTGCATCCAAAACACGAACCAAGTGGTTATGGCTGGCTGTGTACACTCAAAACCTATGGAATATGGCAAGGGTTCGATTTGTGGCTCCTTATAATCGGTAGGTTGTTAAGTTGTATTCCCTTCCGATTATAGCAGGTTTCAAAATTCAATACATGAAGGATTTTAGAAAAAACTCATTTTGGGGCAACTTATAATTAGTAGGTTTTGTAATATATTTAACTCCCGATTAACGCTGCGTCCAAAACACGAACCAAGTGGTTATGGCTGGATGTGTACACTCAAAACCTATGGAATATGGAAAGGGTTCGATCTGTGGCTCCTTATAATCGGTAGGTTGTTACGTTGTATTCCCTTCCGATTATAGTAGGTTTCAAAATTCAATAATGAAGGATTTTAGAAAAAAATCATTTTGGGGCAACTTATAATTAGTAGGTTTTGTAATATATTTAACTCTCGATTAACGCTGCATCCAAAACACGAACCAAGTGGTTATGGATTGCTGTGTACACTCAGAACCTATGGAATATGGAAAGGGTTCGATCTGTGTCTCCTTATAATTGGTAGGTTGTTAAGTTGTATTCCCTTCCGACTATAGGAGGTTTCAAAATTCAATACATGAATGATTTTAGAAAAAAATTCATTTTGGGGAAACTTATAATCGGTAGGTTTTGTAATATATTTAACTCCCGATTAACGTTGCATCCAAAACACGAACCAAGTGGTTATGGATGGCTGTGTACACTCAAAACCTATGGAATATGACAAGGGTTCGATCTGTGGCTCCTTAAATCCGGTAGGTTGTTAAGTTGTATTCCCTTCCGATTATAGAAGGTTTCAAAATTCAATACATGAAGGATTTTAGAAAAACTCATTTTGGGGAAACTGATAATTAGTAGGTTTTGTAATATATATAACTCCCGATTAACGCTTCATCCAAAACACGAACCAAGTGGTTATGGATGGCTGTGTACACTCAAAACCTATGGAATATGACAAGGGTTCGATTTTGGCTCCTTATAATCGGTAGGTTGTTAAGTTGTTTTCCCTTCCGATTATAACAGGTTTCAAAATTCAATACATGAAGGATTTTAGAAAAAATACTCATTTTGGGGAAACTTATAATTAGTAGGTTTTGTAATATATATAACTCCCGATTAACGCTTCATCCAAAACACGAACCAAGTAGTTATGGCTGGCTTTGTACACTCAAAACCTATGGAATATGATAAGGGTTCGATTTGTGGCTCCTTATAATCGGTAGGTCGTTAAGTTGTATTCCCTTCCGATTATAACAGGTTTCAAAATTCAATACATGAAGGATTTTGGAAAAAACTCATTTTGGGGATACTTATAATTAGTAGGTTTTGTAATATATATAACTCCCGATTAATGTTGTATCCAAAACACGAACCAAGTGTTTATGGATGGCTGTGTACACTCAAAACCTATGGAATATGACAAGGGTTCTATTTGTGGATCCTTATAATCGGTAGGTTGTTAAGTTGTAATCCCTTCCGATTATAGCAGGTTTTAAAATTCAATACATGAAGGATTTTAGAAAAAACTCATTTTGGGGCAACTTATAATTAGTAGGTTTTGTAATATATTTAACTCCCGATTAACGCGGCATCCAAAACACGAACCAAGTGGTTATGGATGGATGTGTACACTCAGAACCTATGGAATATGGCAAGGGTTCAATCTGTGGCTCCTTATAATCGGTA
Organism: Papaver somniferum; assembly: GCF_003573695.1. Taxonomy (NCBI): domain Eukaryota; kingdom Viridiplantae; phylum Streptophyta; class Magnoliopsida; order Ranunculales; family Papaveraceae; genus Papaver; species Papaver somniferum. The sequence continues at coordinate 223,858,366 of NC_039358.1, forward strand.
GGTTGTTAAGTTGTATTCCCTTCCGATTATAGCAGGTTTCAAAATTCAATACATGAAGGATTTTAGAAAAAAAAACTCATTTTGGGGCAACTTATAATCGGTAGGTTTTGAAATATATTTAACTCCCGATTAACGCTGCATCCAAAACACGAACCAAGTGGTTATGGCTGGCTGTGTACACTCAAAACCTATGGAATATGGCAAGGGTTCGATCTGTGGCTCCTTATAATCGGTAGGTTGTTAAGTTGTATTCCCTTACGATTATAGCAGGTTTCAAAATTCAATACATGAAGGATTTTAGAAAAAACTCATTTTGGGGCAACTTATAATCGGTAGGTTTTGTAATATAATTAACTCCCGATTAACGCTGCATCCAAAACACGAACCAAGTGTTTATGGCTGGCTGTGTACACTCAAAACCTATGGAATATGGCAAGGGTTCGATTTGTGGCTCCTTATAATCGTTAGGTTGTTAAGTTGTATTCCCTTCCGATTATAGCAGGTTTCAAAATTCAATACATGAAGGATTTTAGAAAAAACTAATTTTGGGGCAACTTATAATCGGTAGGTTTTGTAATATATTTAACTCCCGATTAATGCTGCATCCAAAACACGAACCAAGTGGTTATGGCTGGCTGTGTACACTCAAAACCTATGGAATATGGCAAGGGTTCGATCTG
>NC_039358.1:223859055-223859281 GCF_003573695.1 Papaver somniferum
CATACGATTATAGCAGATTTCAAAATTCAATGCATGAAGGATTTTAGAAAAAAACTCATTTTGGGGCAACTTATAATTAGTAGGTTTTGTAATACATATACCTACCGATTAACGCTTCATCCAAAACACGAACCAAGTGGTTATGGCTGGCTGTGTACACTCAAAACCTATGGAATATGGCAAGGGTTCGATTTGTGGCTCCTTATAATCGGTAGGTTGTTAAGTT
>NC_039358.1:223859291-223936091 GCF_003573695.1 Papaver somniferum
ATTTTGGGGCAACTTATAATCGGTAGGTTTTGTAATATATTTAACTCCCGATTAATGCTGCATCCAAAACACGAACCAAGTGGTTATGGCTGGCTGTGTACACTCAAAACCTATGGAATATGGCAAGGGTTCGATCTGTGGCTCCTTATAATCGGTAGGTTGTTAAGTTGTATTCCCTTCCGATTATAGAAGGTTTCAAAATTCAATACATGAAGGATTTTAGAAAAAAAACTCATTTTGGGGCAACTTATAATCGGTAGATTTTGTAATATATTTAACTCCCGATTAACGCTGCATCCAAAACACGAACCAAGTGGTTATGGCTGGCTGTGTACAATCAAAACCTATGGAATATGGCAAGGGTTCAATCTGTGGCTCCTTATAATCGTTAGGTTGTTAAGTTGTATTCCCTTCCGATTATAGCAGGTTTCCAAATTCAATACATGAAGGATTTTAGAAAAAACTCATTTTAGGGAAACTTATAATCGGTAGGTTTTGTAATATATTTAACTCCCGATTAATGCTGCATCCAAAACACGAACCAAGTGGTTATGACTGGCTGTGTACACTCAAAACCTATGGAAAATGGCAAGGGTTCGATCTGTGGCTCCTTATAATCGGTAGGTTGTTAAGTTGTATTCCATTCCGATGATAGTAGGTTTCAAAATTCAATACATGAAGGATTTTAGAAAAAAAACTCATTTTGGGGCAACTTATAATCGTTAGGTTTTGTAATATATTAAACTCCCGATTAACGCTGCATCCAAAACACGAACCAAGTGGTTATGGCTGGCTGTGTACACTCAAAACCTATGAAATATGGCAAGGGTTCGATCGGTGACTCCTTATAATCGGTAGGTTGTTAAGTTGTATTCCCTTCCGATTATAGCAGGTTTCAAAATTCAATACATGAAGAATTTTATAAAGAAAACTCATTTTGGGGCAACTTATAATCGATAGGTTTTGTAATATATTTCACTCCCGATTAATGTTGCATCCAAAACACGAACCAAGTGGTTATGGCTGTCTGTGTACACTCAAAACCTATGAAATATGGCAAGGGTTATATCTGTGGATCCTTATAATCGGTAGGTTGTTAAGTTGTATTCCCTTCCGATTATTGTACGTTTCAAAATTCAATACATAAAGGATTTTAGAAAAAACTCATTTTGGGGAAACTTATAATCGGTAGGTTTTGTAATATAATTAACTCCCGATTAACGCTGCATCAAAAACACGAACCAAGTGGTTATGGCTGGATGTGTACACTCAAAACCTATGGAATATGGCAAGGGTTCGATCTGTGGCTCCTTATAATCGGTAGGTTGTTAAGTTGTATTCCATTTTAATTATAGCAGGTTTCAAAATTCAATACATGAAGGATTTTAGAAAAAAAACTCATTTTGGGGCAACTTATAAACGGTAGGTTTTGCAACATATTTAACTCCCGATTAACGCTGCATCCAAAACACGAACCAAGTGGTTATGGATGGCTGTGTACACTCAAAACCTATGGAATATGGCAAGGGTTCAATCTGTGTCTCCTTATAATCGGTAGGTTGTTAAGTTGTATTCCCTTACGATTATAGCAGATTTCAAAATTCAATGCATGAAGGATTTTAGAAAAAAACTCATTTTGGGGCAACTTATAATCGGTAGGTTTTGTACTATATTTAACTCCCTATTAACGCTGCATCCAAAACACGAACCAAGTGGTTATGGCTGGCTGTGTACACTCAGAACCTTTTGAATATGGCAAGGGTTCGATCTGTGTCTCCTTATAATCAGTAGGTTGTTAAGTTGTATTCACATACGATTATAGCAGATTTCAAAATTCAATGCATGAAGGATTTTAGAAAAAAACTCATTTTGGGGCAACTTATAATTAGTAGGTTTTGTAATACATATACCTACCGATTAACGCTTCATCCAAAACACGAACCAAGTGGTTATGGCTGGCTGTGTACACTCAAAACCTATGGAATATGGCAAGGGTTCGATTTGTGGCTCCTTATAATCGGTAGGTTGTTAAGTTATATTCCCTTCCGATTATAGCAGGTTTCAAAATTCAATACATGAAGGATTTTAGAAAAAAAACTCATTTTGGGGTAACATATAATCGGTAGATTTTGTAATATATTTAACTCCCGATTAACGCTGCTTCCAAAACACGAACCAAGTGGTTATGGCTGGTTGTGTACAATCAAAACCTATGGAATATGGCAAGGGTTCGATCTGTGGCTCCTTATAATCGGTAGGTTGTTAAGTTGTATTCCGTTCCGATTATAGCAGGTTTCAAAATTCAATACATGAAGGATTTTAGAAAAAACTCATTTTAGGGAAACTTAGAATCGGTAGGTTTTGTAATATATTTAACTCCCGATTAATGCTGCATCCAAAACACGAACCAAGTGGTTATGACTGGCTGTGTACACTCAAAACCTATGGAATATGGCAAGGGTTCGATCTGTGGCTCCTTATAATCGGTAGGTTGTTAAGTTGTATTCCATTCCGATGATAGTAGGTTTCAAAATTCAATACATGAAGGATTTTAGAAAAAAACTCATTTTGGGGCAACTTATAATCGTTAGGTTTTGTAATATATTAAACTCCCGATTAACGCTGCATCCAAAACACGAACCAAGTGGTTATGGCTGGGTGTGTACACTCAAAACCTATGAAATATGGCAAGGGTTCGATCGGTGACTCCTTATAATCGGTAGGTTGTTAAGTTGTATTCCCTTCCGATTATAGCAGGTTTCAAAATTCAATACATGAAGGATTTTATAAAGAAAACTCATTTTGGGGCTACTTATAATCGATAGGTTTTGTAATATATTTCACTCCCGATTAATGCTGCATCCAAAACACGAACCAAGTGGTTATGGCTGTCTGTGTACACTCAAAACCTATGAAATATGGCAAGGGTTCGATCTGTGGATCCTTATAATAGGTAGGTTGTTAAGTTGTATTCCCTTCCGATTATTGTACGTTTCAAAATTCAATACATAAAGGATTTTAGAAAAAACTCATTTTGGGGCAACTTATAATCGGTAGGTTTTGTAATATAATTAACTCCCGATTAACGCTGCATCAAAAACACGAACCAAGTGGTTATGGATGGATGTGTACACTCAAAACCTATGGAATATGGCAAGGGTTCGATCTGTGGCTCCTTATAATCGGTAGGTTGTTAAGTTGTATTCCATTTTAATTATAGCAGGTTTCAAAATTCAATACATGAAGGATTTTAGAAAAAAAACTCATTTTGGGGCAACTTATAAACGGTAGGTTTTGTAACATATTTAACTCCCGATTAACGCTGCATCCAAAACACGAACCAAGTGGTTATGGCTGTCTGTGTACACTCAAAACCTATGGAATATGGCAAGGGTTCAATCTGTGTCTCCTTATAATCAGTAGGTTGTTAAGTTGTATTCCATTTTAATTATAGCAGGTTTCAAAATTCAATACATGAAGGATTTTAGAAAAAATACTCATTTTGGGGCAACTTATAATCGGTAGGTTTTGTACTATATTTAACTCCCTATTAACGCTGCATCCAAAACACGAACCAAGTGGTTATGGCTGGCTGTGTACACTCAGAACCTTTTGAATATGGCAAGGGTTCGATCTGTGGCTCCTTATAATCGGTAGGTTGTTAAGTTGTATTCCCTTCCGATTATAGCAGGTTTCAAAATTCAATACATGAAGGATTTTAGAAAAAAAACTCATTTTGGGGCAACTTATAAACGGTAGGTTTTGTAATATATTTAACTCCCGATTAGCGCTGCATCCAAAACACGAACCAAGTGGTTATGGCTGTCTGTGTACACTCAAAACCTATGGAATATGGCAAGGGTTCAATCTGTGTCTCCTTATAATCAGTAGGTTGTTAAGTTGTATTCCCATACGATTATAGCAGATTTCAAAATTCAATGCATGAAGGATTTTAGAAAAAAACTCATTTTGGGGCAACTTATAATTAGTAGGTTTTGTAATACATATACCTACCGATTAACGCTTCATCCAAAACACGAACCAAGTGGTTATGGCTGGCTGTGTACACTCAAAACCTATGGAATATGGCAAGGGTTCGATTTGTGGCTCCTTATAATCGGTAGGTTGTTAAGTTGTATTCCCTTCCGATTATAGCAGGTTTCAAAATTCAATACATGAAGGATTTTAGAAAAAAAAACTCATTTTGGGGTAACATATAATCGGTAGATTTTGTAATATATTTAACTCCCGATTAACGCTGCTTCCAAAACACGAACCAAGTGGTTATGGCTGGCTGTGTACAATCAAAACCTATGGAATATGGCAAGGGTTCGATCTGTGGCTCCTTATAATCGGTAGGTTGTTAAGTTGTATTCCGTTCCGATTATAGCAGGTTTCAAAATTCAATACATGAAGGATTTTAGAAAAAACTCATTTTAGGGAAACTTATAATCGGTAGGTTTTGTAATATATTTAACTCCCGATTAATGCTGCATCCAAAACACGAACCAAGTGGTTATGACTGGCTGTGTACACTCAAAACCTATGGAATATGGCAAGGGTTCGATCTGTGGCTCCTTATAATCGGTAGGTTGTTAAGTTGTATTCCATTCCGATGATAGTAGGTTTCAAAATTCAATACATGAAGGATTTTAGAAAAAAACTCATTTTGGGGCAACTTATAATCGTTAGGTTTTGTAATATATTAAACTCCCGATTAACGCTGCATCCAAAACACGAACCAAGTGGTTATGGCTGGGTGTGTACACTCAAAACCTATGAAATATGGCAAGGGTTCGATCGGTGACTCCTTATAATCGGTAGGTTGTTAAGTTGTATTCCCTTCCGATTATAGCAGGTTTCAAAATTCAATACATGAAGGATTTTATAAAGAAAACTCATTTTGGGGCTACTTATAATCGATAGGTTTTGTAATATATTTCACTCCCGATTAATGCTGCATCCAAAACACGAACCAAGTGGTTATGGCTGTCTGTGTACACTCAAAACCTATGAAATATGGCAAGGGTTCGATCTGTGGATCCTTATAATCGGTAGGTTGTTAAGTTGTATTCCCTTCCGATTATTGTACGTTTCAAAATTCAATACATAAAGGATTTTAGAAAAAACTCATTTTGGGGCAACTTATAATCGGTAGGTTTTGTAATATAATTAACTCCCGATTAACGCTGCATCAAAAACACGAACCAAGTGGTTATGGCTGGATGTGTACACTCAAAACCTATGGAATATGGCAAGGGTTCGATCTGTGGCTCCTTATAATCGGTAGGTTGTTAAGTTGTATTCCATTTTAATTATAGCAGGTTTCAAAATTCAATACATGAAGGATTTTAGAAAAAAAACTCATTTTGGGGCAACTTATAAACGGTAGGTTTTGTAACATATTTAACTCCCGATTAACGCTGCATCCAAAACACGAACCAAGTGGTTATGGCTGTCTGTGTACACTCAAAACCTATGGAATATGGCAAGGGTTCAATCTGTGTCTCCTTATAATCAGTAGGTTGTTAAGTTGTATTCCATTTTAATTATAGCAGGTTTCAAAATTCAATACATGAAGGATTTTAGAAAAAATACTCATTTTGGGGCAACTTATAATCGGTAGGTTTTGTACCATATTTAACTCCCTATTAACGCTGCATCCAAAACACGAACCAAGTGGTTATGGCTGGCTGTGTACACTCAGAACCTTTTGAATATGGCAAGGGTTCGATCTGTGGCTCCTTATAATCGGTAGGTTGTTAAGTTGTATTCCCTTCCGATTATAGCAGGTTTCAAAATTCAATACATGAAGGATTTTAGAAAAAAAACTCATTTTGGGGCAACTTATAAACGGTAGGTTTTGTAATATATTTAACTCCCGATTAACGCTGCATCCAAAACACGAACCAAGTGGTTATGGCTGTCTGTGTACACTCAAAACCTATGGAATATGGCAAGGGTTCAATCTGTGTCTCCTTATAATCAGTAGGTTGTTAAGTTGTATTCCCATACGATTATAGCAGATTTCAAAATTCAATGCATGAAGGATTTTAGAAAAAAACTCATTTTGGGGCAACTTATAATCGGTAGGTTTTGTACTATATTTAACTCCCTATTAACGCTGCATCCAAAACACGAACCAAGTGGTTATGGCTGGCTGTGTACACTCAGAACCTTTTGAATATGGCAAGGGTTCGATCTGTGGCTCCTTATAATCGGTAGGTTGTTAAGTTGTATTCCATTTTAATTATAGCAGGTTTCAAAATTCAATACATGAAGGATTTTAGAAAAAAAACTCATTTTGGGGCAACTTATAAACGGTAGGTTTTGTAACATATTTAACTCCCGATTAACGCTGCATCCAAAACACGAACCAAGTGGTAATGGCTGGCTGTGTACACTCAAAACCTATGGAATATGGCAAGGGTTCAATCTGTGTCTCCTTATAATCGGTAGGTTGTTAAGTTGTATTCCCTTACGATTATAGCAGATTTCAAAATTCAATGCATGAAGGATTTTAGAAAAAAATTCATTTTGGGGCAACTTATAATCGGTAGGTTTTGTACTATATTTAACTCCCTATTAACGCTGCATCCAAAACACGAACCAAGTGGTTATGGATGGCTGTGTACACTCAGAACCTTTTGAATATGGCAAGGGTTCGATCTGTGGCTCCTTATAATCGGTAGGTTGTTAAGTTGTATTCCCTTCCGATTGTAGCAGGTTTCAAAATTCAATACATGAAGGATTTTAGAAAAAAAAAACTCATTTTGGGGTAACATATAATCGGTAGATTTTGTAATATATTTAACTCCCGATTAACGCTGCTTCCAAAACACGAACCAAGTGGTTATGGCTGGCTGTGTACAATCAAAACCTATGGAATATGGCAAGGGTTCGATCTGTGGCTCCTTATAATCGGTAGGTTGTTAAATTGTATTCCGTTCCGATTATAGCAGGTTTCAAAATTCAATACATGAAGGATTTTAGAAAAAACTCATTTTAGGGAAACTTATAATCGGTAGGTTTTGTAATATATTTAACTCCCGATTAATGCTGCATCCAAAACACGAACCAAGTGGTTATGACTGGCTGTGTACACTCAAAACCTATGGAATATGGCAAGGGTTCGATCTGTGGCTCCTTATAATCGGTAGGTTGTTAAGTTGTATTCCATTCCGATGATAGTAGGTTTCAAAATTCAATACATGAAGGATTTTAGAAAAAAACTCATTTTGGGGCAACTTATAATCGTTAGGTTTTGTAATATATTAAACTCCCGATTAACGCTGCATCCAAAACACGAACCAAGTGGTTATGGCTGGCTGTGTACACTCAAAACCTATGAAATATGGCAAGGGTTCGATCGGTGACTCCTTATAATCGGTAGGTTGTTAAGTTGTATTCCCTTCCGATTATAGCAGGTTTCAAAATTCAATACATGAAGGATTTTATAAAGAAAACTCATTTTGGGGCTACTTATAATCGATAGGTTTTGTAATATATTTCACTCCCGATTAATGCTGCATCCAAAACACGAACCAAGTGGTTATGGCTGTCTGTGTACACTCAAAACCTATGAAATATGGCAAGGGTTCGATCTGTGGATCCTTATAATAGGTAGGTTGTTAAGTTGTATTCCCTTCCGATTATTGTACGTTTCAAAATTCAATACATAAAGGATTTTAGAAAAAACTCATTTTGGGGCAACTTATAATCGGTAGGTTTTGTAATATAATTAACTCCCGATTAACGCTGCATCAAAAACACGAACCAAGTGGTTATGGATGGATGTGTACACTCAAAACCTATGGAATATGGCAAGGGTTCGATCTGTGGCTCCTTATAATCGGTAGGTTGTTAAGTTGTATTCCATTTTAATTATAGCAGGTTTCAAAATTCAATACATGAAGGATTTTAGAAAAAAAACTCATTTTGGGGCAACTTATAAACGGTAGGTTTTGTAACATATTTAACTCCCGATTAACGCTGCATCCAAAACACGAACCAAGTGGTTATGGCTGGCTGTGAACACTCAAAACCTATGGAATATGGCAAGGGTTCAATCTGTGTCTCCTTATAATCGGTAGGTTGTTAAGTTGTATTCCCTTACGATTATAGCAGATTTCAAAATTCAATGCATGAAGGATTTTAGAAAAAAATTCATTTTGGGGCAACTTATAATCGGTAGGTTTTGTACTATATTTAACTCCCTATTAACGCTGCATCCAAAACACGAACCAAGTGGTTATGGATGGCTGTGTACACTCAGAACCTTTTGAATATGGCAAGGGTTCGATCTGTGGCTCCTTATAATCGGTAGGTTGTTAAGTTGTATTCCCTTCCGATTATAGCAGGTTTCAAAATTCAATACATGAAGGATTTTAGAAAAAAAACTCATTTTGGGGCAACTTATAAACGGTAGGTTTTGTAATATATATTTAACTCCCGATTAACGCTGCATCCAAAACACGAACCAAGTGGTTATGGCTGGCTGTGTACACTCAAAACCTATGGAATATGGCAAGGGTTCAATCTGTGTCTCCTTATAATCAGTAGGTTGTTAAGTTGTATTCCCATACGATTATAGCAGATTTCAAAATTCAATGCATGAAGGATTTTAGAAAAAAACTCATTTTGGGGAAACTTATAATTAGTAGGTTTTGTAATATATTTAACTCCCTATTAACGCTGCATCCAAAACACGAACCAAGTGGTTATGGCTGGCTGTGTACACTCAAAACCTATGGAATATGGCAAGGGTTTGATTTGTGGCTCCTTATAATCGGTAGGTTGTTAAGTTGTATTCCCTCCAGATTATAGCAGGTTTCAAAATTCAATACATGAAGGATTTTAGAAAAAACTAATTTTGGGGCAACTTATAATCGGTAGGTTTTGTAATATATTTAACTCCCGATTAACGCTGCATCATAAACCCGAACCAAGTGTTTATGGATGGCTGTGTACACTCAAAACCTATGGAATATGGAAAGGGTTCGATCTGTGTCTCCTTATAATCGGTAGGTTATTAAGTTGTATTCCCTTACGACTATAGCCGGTTTCAAAATTCAATACATGAAGGATTTTATAAAAAAAACTCATTTTGGGGCAACTTATAATCGGTAGGTTTTGTCATATATTTAACTCCCGATTAACACTGCATCAAAAACACGAACCAAGTGGTTATGGATGGATGTGTACACTCAAAACCTATGGAATATGGCAAGGGTTCGATCTGTGGCTCCTTATAATCGGTAGTTTGTTAAGTTGTATTCCCTTCCGATTATATCAGGTTTCAAAATTCAATACATGAAGGATTTTAGAAAAAACTCATTTTGGGGCAACTTATAATCGGTAGGTTTTGTAATATATTTAACTCCCGATTAACGCCGCATACAAAACACGAACCAAGTGGTTATGGCTAGCTGTGTACACTCAAAACCTATGGAATATGGCAAGGGTTCGATCTGTGGCTCCTTATAATCGGTAGGTTGTTAAGTTGTATTCCCTTCCGATTATAGCAGGTTTCAAAATTCAATACATGAAGGATTTTAGAAAAAACTCATTTTGGGGAAACTTATAATCGGTAGGTTTTGTAATATATTTAACTCCCGCAGCATCCAAAACACGAACCAAGTGGTTATGGCTGGCTGTGAACACTCAAAAGCTATGGAATATGGCAAGGGTTCGATCTGTGTCTCCTTATAATCGGTAGGTTGTTAAGTTGTATTCCCTTCCGATTATAGCAGGTTTCAAAATTCAATACATGAAGGATTTTAGAAAAAACTCATTTTGGGACAACTTATAATCGGTAGGTTTTGTAATATATTTCACTCCCGATTAACGCTGCATCCAAAATACGAACCAAGTGTTTATGGTTGGCTGTGTACACTCAAAACCTATGGAATATGACAAGGGTTCGATCTGTGGCTCCTTATAATCGGTAGGTTGTTAAGTTGTATTCCCTTCCGATTATAGCAGGTTTCAAAATTCAATACATGAAGGATCTTAGAAAAAACTCATTTTGGGGCAACTTATAATCGGTAGGTTTTGTAATATATTTAACTCCCGATTAACGCTGCATCCAAAACAAGAACCAAGTGGTTATGGCTGGCTGTGTACACTCAAAACCTATGGAATATGGCAAGGGTTCGATCTGTGGCTCCTTATAATCGGTAGGTTGTTAAGTTGTATTCCCTTCCGATTATAGCAGGTTTCAAAATTCAATAATGTGGGATTTTAGAAAAAACTCATTTTGGGGCAACTTATAATCGGTAGGTTTTGTAATATATTTCACTCCCGATTAACGTTGCATCCAAAACACGAACCAAGTGTTTATGGATGGCTGTGTACACTCTAAACCTATGGAATATGGAAAGGGTTCGATCTGTGGCTCTTTATAATCGGTAGGTTGTTAAGTTGTATTCCCTTACGATTATAGCAGGTTTCAAAATTCAATACATGAAGGATTTTAGAAAAAAACTCATTTTGAGGCAACTTATAATCGATAGTCATATATGTTGGATAACTTACCGATTATAAAAGGGATTATTAGCCGAAGTATCTACACTATAATCGGTAGGTACCGATTCACCTCTAACCTACCGACTATGGTGTAGGCTCCCGATTATATAAGGGTATATTGGCCATTTCGAAAAATCAGAGATACGGGGTAGCTTAGAATTACGTTTGGGTGACCTTTTTTGTCTTTTAGTGTCGCCCCTAATTTCTTTTGGGTCGCCCCTAAAAATGCCAGGCTCTTTAGAGCCCTTTTTCCCTTCATAAAAAGAAGAAGAAAAGGGGTGCACATCTGAATTGACAATATTCCCGAACTGGATGATATCCCAACACCTAATTCAGCAAATATTGTTAACTGAATATATTGAATTTGTCAATCTCTTTCGCCATGCAATTCTCTAGTATAAAAGTTGGATCTACTTTTCAACGTTGGTCTTCTTCGTCAGAACTAACTTTAGCAACTGACATACTTCCATCAAAATTATGAACATTCGTGGAACTAGTTTAAAGCATAAAAATGATGGACATCCTTCACATGTCTAGCATAGGTAAGAACTAGGAAAGTGCATGTTTTGACGATGTTGCGGCAATAAACTTTCTTTTTATGATCAGAAAAGAAGATATATTAGAAAGATGGAATTTTCAGTGGGCTACCATAGGTAGAAAAGGAAGGAAGCTACACTAAATTACACAAAGAGATTCTCCCAGTCTTGAAGAACTGAAAAACAGTTCAAGTTCAATTAATAAAGAAAAAAAAACACTTCAATTGCAAGATAAACGGTGTTAATTATGAAAAACAATTGCAGAACCATGTCACTGACATCGTCCATGATAAACAATACACAAGAAGGTACAATGACATATCAATTCTTGTAGTTAACATAATGACCAGAGTTGAGTGAAACTAGGCTTTCAACATAAATTTCCTTTTCATGCATTTTCTTTAGACGTTTTAGTTCTCCACAAATATCATGCACTGTGTCATATGTAACCAAATGTTTGCCTACTGTCTCCAATAGAATCTCACCATTCTTGAAACACCACATCGTCTTCAAGAAATACTCGTCTGTAATTAAGGAATCGGTAATGACATAACGTTTAGTCCATAATTCTCGAACTCCAATCCCCATCACCCATACTTCCCAGCGAATAGCAACTACATGCACAAATAAACTAAGACATTCTTCTAACACTCCCACATCCAACAAAACCATAAGGTCCTTATTCTCCAGTGCTTCTATTTTTGGTAGTTGCAATTCTTTTAATTTCTCGTTGCTCATATCCAAAGAGATTATAACTTTGGAACAGTTTAGACCTCGTGTTTCAACTAACCAATGACAAGTTCCATTGACAAATACCCCATACCCACATAAGTAAAACTTGTAAGTGTAGTTGCGGAAAATCCCATAACTACACCCAAAGAAGTGATAAGAACACTAAGTCTAAGTCAGGAAAATAAACTTAAACATTAATGATATTATGCACCTCTCGACACTAGATATGATCTTTACACAAGCTTTATATGAAGAAAAATGATGTTCTTATTGATATGACAAAGATTTATACATATAAGGAAGATGATGATAATACAACTCTAGTGTTTTTCTCTCTTCTAGTGGTAATTTTCTACTCTTGTTCTTGACTGAAATCTCTTCAACCTGCCTCTCTCTTCATTATTTGAATCCTTATATAGCCGGTCATCATGGTAGAAGACAACTGAGTTCACGTGCAAATCTCTGTTAGCTGTTCTCTGTTTATCTTGTCCTATTCGCCAGGCTTTGGGAAGACGTCGCTATCTCTCGCGTTACAGCTTCGTGCTCTTCGTGTTGTGCTCGTCTTGTGGGTGTTCTCGTGTTTGTACCCTTTGTCGCATTGTATTCCTTCGCCTAATTTCTATCTTCGCTTGTACCAGTAATTATTTTAGTGAGGGAGAGGTTGTGGGTTAGCTCTGTGCGATATTTCGCCCCTACATTTTGCCTCTTCTCGCGTTATTCTGCTGTAAGTGGAATAATACGAGAATTCTTGGTAAATCTTCTTTATTCAATGTATCTCCGTGATTTCCGCATATTTATTACACGTGTTGTCAACTTCCTTCTTTTCCGGCGGTGCGTCTTTATTGCTTTCCCTATAAATACCAGAAGTGGTGAGAAACTGGTAAGCTTGCTTTCCCTATTAATACGAGGGGAAGCTAGAGCCTAGATAAAAGAAGTGTACATTTATTGGGTATGCGAAGGGTGTGAAAGGCTACAGGTTATGGTGTCCCGAAGAAAGATCAAACAAGTTTGTTATTAGTAGAGATGTTACATTTGATGAGCAATCGATGTTGAAGACAAATAATGAAGAACTAAATAGAACAGTTGAGGAGAGTGTTGGTGATAAGGTGGAGCTAGGTGACAAGATGGAACTTGAGATACAAGTTCAAGTATAAAAGGGGATCTAGGGTTTATAATAGAGAGAGAAACTTATGTAGTTCTTGAGAGAGTGTGAGGCACAAAGGAGGTAAGAGTTCTTGAGATGGGATTTGGGGGAAGCCTTGTAAACTTGTTTGATCATTATAGTGGAATTATTTCGTCGTCTTCGCAAGTGGATGTATATCATCTTGATCGAACCACTATAAATCCTTGTGTTGTGTGTGTGCTTGATTTGATTGATTTCATTTCCATTTTTATATCTTGATTGATTGTGCTAAATTGAGCCATTGGTTATAAAAAATTGGTATCTCAGCTCCAGGTTGAAGCGATCTACAATGGAGGCAAAGTATGAGATTGAGAAGTTTGATGGAAGGAATGCTTTCAATCTATGAAGGCTAAAGATGAGGGCTGTTTTGGTACAACAAGTTTTGGTGAAAACTTTGAAAGGGAAAACGGCTCTAGCAACAACATTTACGGATAAGAAAAAGGAAGAACTCATGGAGAAAGCACATGGATTAATTTTGTTGTGTTTAAGCAATGAGGTCTTGAGAGAAGTTGCGACGGAAACGACTCCGGACGGGCTATGGAACAAGTTGGAGAAAAGTTACATGACTAAATTCGTGACTAATCATCTTTATCTTAAGAAGAAATTACATACTCTTAGAATGCATGAAGGAATGTCTATTATAGATCATATTGATGATTATAATAAAATTCTCTTGGATTTGACAAATATTGATGTCAAAATTGAAGATGAAGACCAAGCATTAGGCTTACTTTTCTCCTTACCACCATCTTATGATAACTTTGTTAATACCGTAATGTATGGAAAGAATACAATTTCCATGGAAGACGTTAAGGCGGCTTTGAACTCCAAGGAGTTGAAGAAGACCGGTATTGATGGTAAAGATAATTCGGGAGATGGGTTGTTTGTAAGAGGGAGAGGAATGCAAAAGGATGGTTTAGGTAGAAGCAGATCAAAGTCAAGGTCTAAATCTAAATCGGGCAAATTCAAATGCTTTCATTGTAAGCAAGAAGGGAATTTCAAGAAGGATTATCCGGAAAGGAAGAATCTTGAGAAGAATACTAACCAAGGCACCGCGGCAAACGTTGAAGTAGAAAGTGATGATGGAACGGTTCTCACGGTTTATACCGAAAGCTCGGATAATGGGTGGATTCTTGATTCGGGTTGTACTTTTCATATGTGTCCTCATAGAGAATGGTTTTCTACTTATCAATCTCGAGAAGGTGGAAGAGTTCTTAAGGGAAACAATGTCACTTGTAAAGTAGTGGGTATAGGTACAATTCAAATTAAGATGCATGATGGTATTGTGAGGACTTTAACCAAGGTTAGGCATGTTCCGGATTTGAGAGGAAATTTGATTTTCTTAGGTACACTTGATTCAAACGGTTGCAAGTATCAATGTGAAGGTGTATTTATTCGTGTCTCAAGAGGAAGTCTTACAATCATGAAAGGTACAAGAGTTAATGGTCTTTATACACTGCAAGGTACTACTATAACAGGTGATGCAGCTGTATGTTCTTCAGTTTCAGAAGATGATACTACCAAGTTGTGGCATATGCGGTTAGGGCATATGAGTGAGAGGGGGTTGGCTGTTTTGAGCAAGCAAGGATTGCTTTGTGGTCATAAAACTGGTAAGCTTGATTTCTGTGAACATTGTGTCTTTGGGAAGCAGTGTAGAGTCAAGTTCAGTACAGCTATTCATAACACCAAGCGTATTTTGGATTATATTCGTTCTGATCTTTGGGGTCCTTCTCGGGTGGAGTCACATGGTGGTGGTAGATATATGTTGACATTCATTGATGATTTCTCAAGGAAAGTATGGGTATTCATACTTAAACACAAATATGAAACTTTTGTCAAGTTCAAGCAATGGAAGACTATGGTTGAGAAACAAACCGGAAGGCAAATAAAGTGCTTGAGGACAGTCAATGGTTTGGAATTTTGTGGGGGTGAGTTCAATGAGTTCTACAAGGAGCAAGGGATTGTGAGGCACCGCAAGGTCAGAAAAATACCACAGAAAAATGGTATTGCAGAAAGGATGAACAGAACCATAATGGAGAAGGCATGGTGCATACTCTCCAATGCTGGGTTACCAAGGCAGTTTTAGGCCGAAGTCCCAAACACATCAGCTTATTTAGTAAACAGATCTCCATCGATTGTTATTGAGTGTAAGTTTCAAAATGAAGTTTGGACAGGTCCACATGCTAACTATGAAGACTTGAAGGTTTTTGGATGTCCAGCCTATGCTCATGTGAATGAGGGGAAGCTAGAGCCCAGAGCAAAGAAGTGTATATTTCTTGGGTACGCGAAGGTTGTGAAAGGCTACAGGTTATGGTGTCCCGAAGAAAGATCAAACAAGTTTCTTATTAGTAGAGATGTGACGTTTGATGAGCAATCGATGTTGAAGCCAAAGAATGAAGAACTAAATAGAACAGTTGAGGAGAGTGTTGGTGATAAGGTGGAGCTAGGTGACAAGATGGAACTTGAGATACAAGTTCAAGGAAACAATGAAACTGTTGTTTATGATGAAGATGATCAGGAAATTGTGCAAGAGCCGGGCCAGAAATATGAAGCACAAGATCATCAGTACAATCTTGCTAGAGACAGAGTGAGGAGGGAAATCAGACCACCTCAGAGATATGGCCATGCTGATTTGGTTGCGTATGCACTTGGAGTGGGTGAGAGCATAGATAGGGATGAGCTAAGAACCTATGAAGAAGCAATCAGTGGTGAAAAATCAGCATAATGGGGAACTTCTTTGATTGAAGAAATTGAGTTTCTTGACAAGGATGTCGTTGAAGAAGGGAAGATAGCTATGCTTAAGTTTCCTACAGCGGACAACCCTGCAAACATGTTAACAAAGCCGGTTCCAAGTATCAAGTTCAAGCATTGCTTGGACTTGGTTGGTGTCAACAACTGTTGAGAGCTCTTTTAAGGGTTAAGCGAAGACGACTAGGGAAAATGATGAATGGTGATAGTATTCAAGTCAAGGTGGAGATTTGTTGTATTATGCCTTGAATACTTGTAAGTATTCATTTGGGCCTGATCCAATAGCTTGGCCCAACAGTCCATTTAGTCTCTTTTGTAAACCTAGGTCAAGTATAAAAGGGGAGCTAGGGTTTATAATAGAGAGAGAAACTTATGTAGTTCTTGAGAGAGTGTGAGGCACAAAGGAGGCAAGAGTTCTTGAGAGGGGATTTGGGAGAAACCTTGTCAACTTGTTTGATCATCATAGTGGAATCATTTCGTCGTCTTCGCAAGTAGATGTAGATCATCTTGATCGAACCATTATAAATCCTTGTGTTGTGTGTGTGCTTGATTTGATTGATTTCATTTCCATTTTCATATCTTGATTGATTGTGCTAAATTGAGCCATTGGTTATAACAGAATGTTTTCTCATATTTCTCTTTAGCTTTTAGGGTTTTATGTGCTCTTCAAACTTCATGGTTTTGATGGTAGATTGCGGTATGCTTTTTCCTGCTGTTGTTGTATCGCTTTTCCGGTAAATCTTTGCCTCAGTCCTCCATGCTTTGTAAGTTTTTCTTGCTTCATGAAATTCCTTATCTCATTTTGGTGTTTTTCTTCTTTTGCAGGTCTAGATCTTGTTTTCATCATGACTGGGGGGCCTTTTGCAGATATGTTTTTGTTCTTTAAGCATGACGGTATTTCCTCTCAGCTGTAAGGTACCCAATTTTATCCTCGGGTCACTATTCGGAAAGAGTTGTTTACCGAGCTTTTCGGTAGGATCACTCTTCGAAAAGAGCTATCCACCGATCCTGTTGGAAGGATCTACTTCACCGTGGTTCTCGCTTTGAGCTTGGAGTCATCTCTGGCCACTCTTCGGAATGGATGAACCGTCAGGTCTATTGGGAGGACTTATTTTGTTGCTCGCGTATTATTTTGTAGTCGCCTCGCGATGCTGATCCTAATTATTCCGGTGATACTGATCCCAGTTGCTCCAACGGATTTGATGCGCGGCTGGTGATGTGACTTAGCGGATGGAGATCTTAATCGCGTGCTTTACGTGTCTTTGTTTATATGTTGTGGTTGCTTCATGTATTCTAAACTTTATAAACGAGCATGTATCCGAATAATCTAAATAATAAATTAATATTTTGATTATATTTTTAAGCTCTGTTTGTTTCATGCTTGTGCGAAAATATGGTTTGGGCATCTTCCAAGGAGGTGGGAAGCACTTCTCACCTATCTTCCATTGCTTTCTATCTCCGAGGAAGATTCTAAAATTTAGTATGCGAATGCAATTTTTGTTCATCAGCCTACGCGTTTAAGATGGTCAAGTACAGACATGCGAGTATGCGAATGCGAAGATTATATAAACTATGTGACTTCCTATATTGACATCTGTATAAAATAAGTTTTTAGAATGCGAATCCTGTGTGCGTGAATTATGGTTGTGCTCTGAAGTCATGCTTTGGTTATTATAATATTTAAATCTGAGAGTTAGGTATACTTAGATCGATAGGAGTGTGTTTCTTTCCTTCCTCAGTGTATCCTTTTTGTGCCTCAATGTCCGCTCGCTCTCCTTAGATTGCTTGTCTTCGTGTGATATTTATAGGTCTTAATCGCCTCCTAGGTAAGGTCTTACTGCCTTCCCTATATAGAACTTTAAAGGACTTATGGTCGCCTTGGATATGGTCTTCCACCTGCCGGGCGACGAGATCTCAGTTCCATGTGCTCTTGCGAGTCATTGGCCATCGTTCTCTCCTTATCGATGTTAGTATTCTTACCTCCTCAGGATATTCTGCGACAACGTACCAGGCCTAGGTACTCCCGTGAGTA
Source organism: Papaver somniferum (assembly GCF_003573695.1). Classification (NCBI taxonomy): domain Eukaryota; kingdom Viridiplantae; phylum Streptophyta; class Magnoliopsida; order Ranunculales; family Papaveraceae; genus Papaver; species Papaver somniferum. Next base: position 223,877,050 of record NC_039358.1, read on the forward strand.
GAAATCCCCAATAAATTGTCGTCTTTGACACAATTAGCTCCTTAATGGAGGGTGTCGTCCATTTATATTTCCCCTGAATCGCCCCTTCAAGGAGGTCACCCCTAACCATATCACTTCCACCCATCCGGTGATACAACGACCAGTGTTTTCGTAACCTCATGCTTTTAGCCTATGTGGCTTATTAGGCACGAGATCACACCCTAGGTGGGGTTTCTTTGGACCAAGTGTATCACAAGTTCTAGGTCATCTTCTATCTCCACTGACATGCTTTTACACCCCATACCGGAGAACTTATTCGCTGAGTGGTTTGTTCTCAGTGGCCTCCGATGGATAGGCATTTCGCCCCAATATAAGTAACTTTTCTGGGATCAACAGCTATGACGCGCGTCAGGGCTTAAGGGTCGCCTTTTACACACTGTGCAGTCCTCCGATCGCATAGTTTTGTGCGAACTAAGTTGACACACCATAACTGTAGTCCCATCCTCCCTAGGTAGAGATTTTAATAGTATCTCGCATCCCCCTATTGAGGTCTTACGAGTAATCTTTGCAGCTTCGTTGTGTAGCTTTTGATTTCTTCTTTGGCCTGCTCGCTTGCTTTTCAAAAGAACTTGTTTCGTATCTTCTGGGAACAGATGTCGAGTACATGAGTAAATTGCATATCTTACTGCTTCATGGATAGTATTTCTTGAGATAAGTGTTATTCCATGGATGTGTGAGCGCATGTTCTCTGTCCTTATCTGTTAGCTCATAGGCTACATTCCCAACAATGCTCTTCATGATATAAGGCCCTTCCCAGCTTTTCGCGAGTTTTCCTCCTGTCTCTCTTTGGTATGGTGGGATTTCGCGCAACACCAAATCCCCCACCTTGAAGAACCTTGGTTTGACTTTTTTGTTGTATTCCCGCGATAGTCTTCTGTGGTAATTGATCATGTGTTACAGCGCGATTTCTCTATTTTTTTCTGCGTCATCGAGTTTCGCCAATATGAGATTTGTATTTAAATTCTTCTCCCAAGCTTCGCGCTTAGTGGTTGGTATGATAACTTTTGTTGGTAGCACGGCCTCTACACCATATGTTAGACAGAAGAGCGACATTACAGTGGCTTCCCGTCGTGTTGGGTTGTATGCCCATAGAGTGTTATGGAGTTGTTCGCACCATCCTTTGTGATGACCATCGAGTTTTTTCTTCAGAATGTCTGCCAAGGTCTTATTAGTTGCCTCTGCCTGACCATTTCTCTGGGAGTATAGTGGAGTAGATTTTCAGAATGTCTGCCAAGGTCGTATGGTAGAATAACACACCAAGTTTTCTTCGTGTGGTGCTCCTTCTTTCGGAGCATACTCTGCACAGAATACTATCGGTTGTTTCTGCCAATCCTTCAAGGGTTCCTCCTTTCCCTTCAGGTATATTTCTTCTCAATTGAAGTCGTGTTTAAAGATTATCCTTAGCACTTTATCGTGAAACGCCTTAACATCTTTTGCAGTTGATATTATGGCTTTGTACTATTGATGTTCATCATTATTCCTTCTTATCCATATTTAGTGTTGATTTGTTCTTCCCTCATCCTTGCAATGGTTCATTCGCGCCGATCTTCTCATATCCAGTCGATTTTGTGCATCGTGTCGTATTTGTTCATCCAGTCGTGCTTCTCTTTGAAATCTCTCAGAAACTTCTCTTGCTCTACGGTATCGCTTGTAGCTTTTCCCATACTCTATCTCCAATTCATATTCTCACACCTTTCTTTTCAGGTTACGAGTCTATCAATAGTCGCCCGTACTTGACCGCGAGGTTCACCCGTTCTGCAATTAGTGCTCTTTCCCTCTCTTTCCATTGCGCGAGTCTTCTTTTATACTCTCTTTCAGTGATGCTAGATTTTGTCCATTCGGTGGTAACTCCAACTCGCCCCCTTTATTTCTCATGACCTTTTCTGATCCATTGCATGTTTCCGCAGACAGAAGATTCTTTGGCCATCCTTTTGATTTCTTCTACATCTGCTTTCTCTCTACGTGACATCATGAGATTTTTCTTGGTAGTACCGCTCCTATCATTCTGCCGCCTACGAGATCTGATTAGCTTTTCGACAAAGAGAATTTTCTGAAGAAGATGAAGAGTCTGGGCCTCTTTGCGCACTATTTGCTTGATCTGCAAAATGGATCGAGTGTCGTAAGCTTTAGGAGGATAACAGTTCCCACCAATCAATCAACAAGTTTTTCACGAGGAATAAAAGATGGTGGTGGTGAAACTGGTTTTGGTTTGAACGGGTGGTGATTTGGGTCTGAACACTAAAAGCTGAAATACATTCGTTGGTAAGGATAGACAGTTGTTTTCTGAGATGATGGTTTCTAGCTACTAGCTATCAGGCGAGGATAATCCTCCCTGTTTCTAGTGCCAAAATGTAGTTGCGGAAACACAACTACACCCAAAGTAGTGATAAGGACACTAAGTCTAAGTCAGGAAGATAAACTCAAACATTAATGATATTATGCACCCCTTGGCACTAGATATGATCTTTACACAAGCTTTATATGAAGAAAAATGATGTTCTTATTGATATCATAAATATTTTTACATATAAGGAAGATGATGATAATACAAATCTAGTGTTTTCTCTCTTCTAGTGGTGATTTTTTATTCTTGTTCTTGACTGAACTCTCTTCAACCTGCCTCTCTCTTCATTATTTGAATCCTTATATATCCGGTCATCATGGTAGAAGACAACTGAGTTCACGTGAAAATATCTGTTAGTTGTTCTCTGTTTATCTTGTCCTATTCGCCAGGCTTTGGGAAGACGTCGCTATCTCTCGCGTTACAGCTTCATGCTCTTCGTTTTGTGATCGTCGTGTGGGTGTTCTCGTGTTTGTCCCCTTTGTCGCATTGTATTCCTTCGCCTAATTTCTATCTTCGCTTATACCAGTAATTATTTTAGTGAGGGCAAGGTTGTGGGTTAGCTCTGTGCGATATTTCGCCCCTACATTAAGGGTCGGTTTGAATGTTTTTCCATTGATTTGATCTTAACCTATAGACATCCATTGAAAGGGATTCATAGTGTACAAGTAAAATATTTACCAAGATGTAATCGTTAGCCATATAATCATCACCGAAAGTAACATACTGCACTAATGATAGATCAGGTATTGTTTTGTACTCCGTAGTTGCTGGTTTCCAAAGACAAAAGAATCTAAGGAAACCAAACCGTTACAGGAACCAACCAACAGGACATTTCGTTCAGATTTGAACGGGTAATCCAACTTAACACAATTTTTATACAAATCTTCTGTAGGAGATGCTGATTGAAATGAATGATAACTCATAGAGGAGATAAAATGACCTTTCCATATGTTATAAGAAGTAAATATGAGAGTAGGGTTGTTGGTTTCAAAAGCAAGATTAAGGTGGGATTTAACAAAGATAGGATCAGATATTAATTTAAACCAAGACTTGCAAACATACTTACATGTAAGTATTGATTTCACCGGTAACCTTAGAAAGACGTCGAGGTAGAGGTTTCTTGGAAGGTTAAACATTGCTTATTCTCGCAGTTTGAGAGAAAAAAGGATTAGGGTTTTACTTTTTAAAGTCCGAAAAATACTCTTTTAAAAGCTATATATATATGGCAAGATATATATTAGAGAAAGCTTATCGGGTTTATGGGTCAGTTTTGCACTTACTTAGGTATCCGTTATACACTTTTGACCAATATGTAGCGGTGTACATAATGCCCGGAAGCCTGCGGCCTGCCATGTACCGCCCGGGTCCGAAGGAGCCCATGGGCGCCCGATAGCCTGTCATGGGCTAGCCCGGGCTGCCCGATAATTATAAGTGGGTGGACCTGGGTTTTTGTTCAAATATTGGAGTCCGGCCTGTTAGCATGCCCGGTAGCCTGTTTAGTTACCCGGCCTACCTTGCTGCCGATAGCCTGAAATAAAGTTTTCTATTAGGGTGATGGATTTCTCAAAAACTTAAATTTCATATTTGTACAATTTATTAGGGTTAGAGATAATTCTGAATTACATTTCACAGTAATAAATATGAATTGCTTGAACTATCATTTGAACGAGTTACAGATATATCATTATTCATCAAGCCAAAAAAATAAACCTATATACTTTAAAATTTTAATCATCTCTTGGGCCCGAGGCCTGCCCGGCTTGAACTAGCCTGGTTTGTATTGTTTCATGGGTATGTACGGGCCATGGGCATTAAAATTTTGCTATTAACCGGCCCGGCCTGGCCTGTTAAACTTAATGGGTATTAAAGACTACAAGCCCGTCCGGCCAGGCCTGTGCTATAATTGGGCTTGGGATGGCCTGCCTGACCCGATGTACACCCGTACTATGATAGGGATGCAAGTAGCGCATAATGATTACGCTTTACAAAGTTGCAGGCCAAGTCAGTGTGCAACCAGGATGGCGCGACACTACTTAGACTGTCAAGTACTAAGAATGACATAACCCCGCATCACCAATGAAGTGCAAGGGTAGCACTACATTGTAAATGCATTTGGCTAAGTAATGAAGCTATTGGCGGACACAATGAAGCTTCATTAAGTAGAAGGCAAGACAAAGCCAAAGTTGCAAGATGCAATATGCAACATGCGAGTTGGCATGTTGGCATGCGACATGTTGGCATGTCCGTGGAATTGAGTTGGCCCAAACTCAAGGACGATGAAAGCATGTAGAATAGACTAAGGATTAGTCTATGCATTAGTTCAAGTCTGGAAAAAGCTTGAACAATGCAAACAAGTTGGTAATGCAAGAGTTGAATTGTTCTTGTCAAGCTAATTGGCGAAGTGAAGCATATATGACGCATGAGTAACTAGAGTGAGCTTAAGGAGCTGGCCTCGATGTTTGAAGCATAAGGATTGTCCGTGCATGAGTTTGGAATGATAAACATGCAGGTCCAAGAGAGCTGAACGTTGGTGCAAGACAGAATCCAGTATAGCACAGCAAGTGTGCAATACGGCTCAAGTGACGGTTAGGAGTTGGTTATTGGCTTTGCGAGCATGCCAATGGACTGAGACAAGATATAACGATTATAAAGGAAGTTTATAACCATGTGGAGTGTTCATAACTAACAAGAATAGGTGTGGCATCTGTTGGCTTGACAACACAAAAGGTGGCAGTTGGAAAAGCAAGCTGGCGGTTGTAGAAACTACCTGATGGGACACAAGGCTGTTCCATGCGTGTGCAAGTGTTTTGCACGATTTTGGATAGTGAGTTTGTTGTATAAATAGTCCTAAGGAGTGAGAAAAAATCAGTAGGCTTACATAGGAGAGTTTTGTAGACATGTAGTCTCATACTTGAGAGAATAAAGGCATCACCAAGAGGGTGATGGCCTGTTTGGTCCATGAGATGGACTGTTTGATGTAATCTTCCTTTGGTACAATAAAATTGGTTAATTATGTCATGTCTTTGTGTTTATGATGTTGCTGATCTTGTGTGAAAAGTGTTGAAGTGCATGGCAGAACCTCTTATGCTTTTGGGGGCATGAAGAGTTAGAGAGAAAGAAGAAAAGACTTCCGTTGTGCAATGCCTTGTGAGTGAAGGCAGATGCTTACTTTGATGCAAGTATGCAAGACTGAATGATTTTGTGTGAATATGATTAACTGAACCACAATCATTGCCGGTCATGGGCGATTAAATGGGCGTGTGACGTCTGGTATCAGAGTTGTGTTAGGGGACACAGTTGCTGATTTCTCTCTCTTTTACTCAAGTTAGTGTCATTTGTTTGTTAAATTCAGTGGTGAATTGTTTGGGTTTCATTGGAATGGAGACTAGAAGAAATTGGTCTTGTGTGGAAAGATCAATTGGAATGAACTTGAAGCTTCAAGTAGCAGCAGTCCATGAAAGTTTATGACAAAGGTGTCAAAATTCCTACCCAAAGTGTTAGACGAACGCGCAAGAATCATTGAAAACCGGGTATTCAAGTGATTGCATGAAAAAACTAAGGAGTATGCTGACTTCTATGGTGCAATTCAGGTGTTAAAGTCCATGTTTCTCACAAGTATCCGAAGATATATGATGCATTAGGAATGCATAATTTTGTAGTGTTATCAGTATCGAGTACATTACATGTGTGGTAATGGGAATTTTGCGAAAATTCCAGAACTCAAAGAAGTTGATGGCCTTCGCATTGGCAAAGTAGATGAAGAACATGTTTATGCGATAGATTAAAGGTCTTGTCAACATAGCCAGTTGGATGGAAGATTAAAGTTATCTCTCTCGAATGCATGTACCTTGGTGGTAATGCAAAGTCTGGTTGCGAACCAGCATGTTTGTGACAATGTGATGCCATGAAAGAAGAATTGTATGGCCAATTCTTATCTAGCTTAAATCTTGTTGAAAGGATGAAGAAATAAGCGCAAGTTAGGGGAAAACCGATACACCACGGTCTTGCATTTGCAAAGAGTTCTTCGTTGATGCTAGACGCACACAAGGAGTGTGTTTGCACCTAGTTTTTGAGTGGGATCAGTATGCTTGGACAAGGGTGTCCAAAGACCTGCATTTGATCATAACCACAAGCAGATGTTCTTGTCAACTACAAATCAGTATTGCTACAAAGCTGATTTTTGGGAAGGAGAAAGACAAGAGTTGCCAGTTGTGCATGGGCAGTAAAAATGAGTTCCAAGCTTGAAGAATAATGCGGCATTCTTGCTTCATGGAACGTAAGCATAGGCGCCTTATTTGCAAGGATTATGGCCTTTTTAAAATTGTCCAAAGTGTTTATTCGCGGAATTCATTGAGTGATATGACTTTGCTGCGAATGATAGCATAGCATGTATGCAACAGAATCACTTTGGACATTGAGTCATTGAGTGATATGACTTTGCTGCGAATGATAGATTCTTGCTTTATGGTGATGCTCAGAATCACCAAGTTGAGTCCGTTCCAGTTGTGCAAAGGTGCACAAATTTGTGTCAAGATTTGGGTGCTAATTGGCATAGCATGTATGCAATAATAGTATGCGCCAAAGGAGATTTGGGCATGGACAAGATGCATGATGCGGTTGGAAATGCAAGTTAGGCGAATTTTAGATGCATGGAAAAGAAGGACAAAGTAGTGGTGATGCATAAAGATGGCATGTGGCCATTCTTGAAGAAATCTTCATGAAAGCTAGAGCAAAATGATAGCATCAGTCTAGAAGGAGTATTCAACTAATTGTCAATTATAGTGTGCTTCGTTATGGGAGTGGCATACGAAAGTTGATACGTTGAAGAGTGCATGTGGCAAAGTGAATTGCTACATTGGGGACAGTAGGTAGGTGTTGTCTCGCTTCCTTTGTTGCTTAGAAGTGAAGATGAAGTCAGTATTGCAAGACTTGTTAGGTCTTACAAGTTGCAATCAGTTGGCGCGAGTATTTGCTCAAGTTTGAGTATACTTTCAGTTTGGGTCGAGTGGACCTTGGTGTTAAAATGAAGTCTCTCTATGTAAGGTAGTAGTGAATGAGGGTATTTGAAGTGAAAGATCTTGCTTATTTCGTTTAAAGTAAAGCTAGTTCGCGTGGAAGATGCTACACAACATATTAAGCCAAAATATGCAATAGAGGACGCTGAAAGTGAATGAAGCAAATAGAAGAGTTGGTGGCATTGTCGAGTTTGCTGTTGAAAGTTATGTGGAAGTGCGCAGGCATTTGGAAACGAAGGCATGGAGTAACGCAGTAAGAATGAAGATGTAAGTCTATCAAGTATATGATTTAAGAGTAACTCATTGTTAGGAAGAACATGATGTTGTTTTTCCGCCACCTTAAAGCGTAGCATTTTGAAAGAGAAAGTGATGCTTAAATTTCTGGTTTCAAAGGCGCGTGAAGAGGAACCTAGTCCAGTGAGACAACCGTAAAAACCCATGTTTCCTAAGTCATGGCTAAAGTCATGCGTTTCAATCAAGGTGTAGCGACAATGAAAGCGAAGAACATCAAGGTGCTGGTTCTTTGGCATACAAATGGTGAAAAGCTAAGAGGCGTAATTTACAATATGATTTGGAAGCCAAATCTAGTGTAAGTTTTGTTGCATTGCTGAAGATGGCTAAGGCTATGGATTGTGGCACATACCAGAGTGGTATGGAATCATAACATGTATACCTTAAGGCATGGCATGATTTGGCATAGGAGCATACGATTGAAGAACACTTAGTCTATAGTAAGGCATGTTGAATTGCAAGAGTGCAATGTCAGTCGGAATTGAAGGCAGTAAGCTAAGTTATGCATATCATGGTGATATGTTTGTTGTTTGGCCTGTACACTTAGGCACGGAATGGCTTGGAGAAAATATTTGTGATGCTGATGCAATCGAATGAGGACCATTGGTTTAGGGTTAGCCAAAAGATTAGTATTGTCGAATTTCAGAGAAGTTCTGAAAATGAATGGCATAATATATCACAAAAAGCATTTAGGTATTGATATGCGATTGTAATGGGAGTTGGAGCGTAGGCCAACGTGACAACAACAGTGCAATTCGGTAGGATCAATGGCAAGGAAGTAAAGCTAAGTGATGGCATAAAGTATTAGGCAGAGAAGTTTTGGCAAGGTTAAAGGCCAAACAAAGTTTGCTGATTTCTGAGAAGGGCTCAGAAGCGTACAAGGCCAGAGAACAAGTATATTGAGTATACTTGGTTGCGTTCAACGAGAACGTTGAACGGATTAGGTGGGGGAGTTCAATGATAAGGATGCAAGTGGCGCATAATGATTACGCGTTACAAAGTTGCAGGCCAAGTCAGTGTGCAGCCAGGATGGCGCGACACTGCGTAGACTGTCAAGTGCTAAGAATGGCATAACCCCGCAGGGCCAATGAAGTGCAAGGGTGGCACCACATTGTAAATGCATTTGTCTAAGTAATGAAGCTATTGGACGACACAATGAAGCTTCATTAAGTAGAAGGCAAGACAAAGCCAAAGTTGCAAGATGCAAGATGCAACATGCGAGTTGGCATGCGACATGTTGGCATGTCCGTGGAATTGAGTTGTCCCAAACTCAAGGACGATGCAAGCATGTATAATAGACTAAGTATTAGTCTATGCATTAGTTCAAGGCTGGCCAAAGCTTTAAAAATGCAAACAAGTTGGTAATGCAAGAGTTGCATTGTTGTTGTCAAGCTAATTGGCGAAGTGAAGCATATATGACGCATGAGTAACTAGAGTGATCTTAAGGAGCTGGCCTCGATGTTTGAAGCATCAGGATTGTCCGTGCATGAGTTTGGAATGATAAACATGCAGGTCCAAGAGAGATGAACGTTGGTGCAAGACAGAATCCAGTATAGCACAACAAGTGTGCAATACGGCTCAAGTGACGGTTAGGAGTTGGTTATTGGCTTTGCGAGCATTCCAATGGAGTGAGACAAGATATAATGGTTGTAAACGAAATTTATAACCATGTGGAGTGTTCATAACCACCAATAATAGGTTTGGCATCTGTTGGATTGACAATACAAAAGGTGGCAGTTGGAAAAGCAAGCTGGCGGTTATAGAAACTACCTGATGGGACACATGGCTGTTCCATGCATGTGCAAGTGTTTTGCATGGTTTTGGCTAGTGAGTTTGTTGTATAAATAGTCCTAAGGAGTGGGAAAAATCAGTAGGCTTACATAGGAGAGTTTTGTAGACATGTAGTCTCATACTTGAGAGAATAAAGGCATCACCAAGAGGGTGATGGGCTGTTTGGTCCATGAGATGGACTGTTTGATGTAATCTTCCTTTGATACAATAAATGGGTTAGTTGTGTCATGTATTTGTGTTTACGATGTTCCTGATCTTGAGTTAAAAGTGTTGAAGTGCATGGAAGAACCTCTTATGCTTATGGGGGAATGAAGAGTTAGAGAGAAAGAAGAAAAGACTTCCGTTGTGCAATGCCTTATGAGTGAAGGCAGATGCGTACTTTGATGCAAGTATGCAAGGCTGAATGATTTTGTGTGAATATGATTAACTGAACCACAATCATTGCCGGTCATGGGCGATTAAATGGGCGTGTGACATCCGGTATCAGAGTTGTGTTAGGGGACAAAGTTGCTGATTTTTCTCTCTTTTACTCAAGTTAGTGTCATTTGTTTGTAAAATTCAGTGGTGAATTGTTTGGGTTTCATTAGCATGGAGACTAGAAGAAGTTGGTCTTGTGTGGAAAGATCAATTGGAATGAACTTGAAGCTTGAAGTAGCAGCAGTCCATGAAAGTTTATGACAAAGGTGTCAAAATTCCTACCCAAAGTGTTAGAAGAACGCGCAAGAATCATTGAAAACCGGGTTTTCAAGTGATTGCATGACAAAACTAAGGAGTATGCTGACTTCTATGGTGCAAGTCAGGTGTTAAAGTCCATGTTTCTCACAAGTATACGAAGATATATGATGCATTAGGAATGCATAATTTTGTAGTGTTATCAGTAGCGAGTACATTACATGTGTGGTAATGTGAATTTTGCGAAAATTCCAGAACTCAAAGAAGTTGATGGCCTTTTGATTGGCAAAGTAGATGAAGAACATGTCTATGCAATAGATTAAAGGTGTTGTCACCATAGCCAGTTGGATGGAAGATTAAAGTTATCTCTCTCGAATGCATGTACCTTGGTGGTAATGCAAAGCCTGGTTGCGAACCAGCATGTTTGTGACAATGTGATGCCATGAAAGAAGAATTGGATGGCCAATTCTTATCTAGCTTAAAGCTTGTTGAAAGGATGAAGAAATAAGCGCAAGTTAGGGGAAAACCGATACACCACGGTCTTGCGTTTGCAAAGAGTTCTTCGTTGATGATAGACGCACACAAGGAGTGTGTTTGCACCTAGTTTTTGAGTGGGATCAGTATGCTTGGACAAGGGTGTCCAAAGACCTGCATTTGATCATAACCACAAGCAGATGTTCTTGTCAACTACAAATCAGTATTGCTACAAAGCTGATTTTGGGGAAGGAGAAAGACAAGAGTTGCCAGTTGTGCATGGGAAGTAAAAATGAGTTCCAAGCTTGAAGAAGAATGCGGCATTCTTGCTTCATGGAACATAGGCAGAGGCGCCTTATTTGCAAGGATTATGGCCTTTTTAAAATTGTCCAAAGTGTTTATCCGCGGAAGTCATTGAGTGATATGACTTTGCTGAGCTCTATGGTGATGCTCAGAATCACCAAGTTGAGTCTGTTCCAGTTGTGCAAAGGTGCACAAGTTTGTGTCAAGATTTGGGTGCTAATTGGCATAGCATGTATGCAACAATAGTATGCGCCAAAGGAGATTTGAGCATGGCCAAGATGCATGATGCGGTTGGAAATGCAAGTTAGGCGAATTGTAGATGCATGGAAAAGAAGGATAAAGTAGTGGTGATGCATAAAGATGGCATGTGGCCATTATTGAAGAAATCTTCATGAAAGTTAGAGCAAAATGATAGCATCACTCTAGAAGGAGAATTCAACTAATTGTCAATTATAGTGTGCTTCGTTATGGGAGTGGCATACGAACGTTGATAAGTTGAAGAATGCATGTGGCAAAGTGAATTGCTACATTGGGGACAGTAGGTAGGTGTTTTCTCGCTTCCTTTGTTGCTTAGAAGTGAAGATGAAGTCAGTATTGCAAGACTTGTTAGGTCTTACAAGTTGCAATCAGTTGGCGCGAGTATTTTCTCAAGTTTGAGTATACTTTCAGTTTAGGTCAAGTGGACCTTGGTGTTGGAATGAAGTCTCTCTATGTAAGGAAGTAGTGAATGAGGGTATTTGAAGTGAAAGATCTTGCCTATTTCGTTTAAAGTAAAGCTAGTTCGCGTGGAAGATGCTACACAACATATTAAGACAAAATATGCAATAGAGGACGCTGAAAGTGAATGAAGCAAATAGAAGAGTTGGTGGCATTGTCGAGTTTGCTGTTGAAAGTTATGTGGAAGTGCTCAGGAATTTGGCAACGAAGGCATGGAGTAATGCAGTAAGAATGAAGATGTAAGTCCATCAAGTATATGAGTTAAGAGTAACTCATTGTTAGGAAGAACATGATGTTGTTTTTCCGCCACCTTAAAGCGTAGCAGTTTGAAAGAGCAAGTTATGCTTAAATTGCTGGTTTCAAAGGCGCGTGAAGAGGAACCTAGTCCAGTGAGACAACCGTAAAAACCCAGGTTTCCTAAGTCATGGCTAAAGTCATGCGTTTCAATCAAGGTGTAGCGACAATGAAAGCAAAGAACATCAAGGTGCTGGTTCTTTGGTATAAAAATGGTGTAAAGCTAAGAGGCGTAATTTACAATATGATTTGGAGGACAAATCTAGTGTAAGTTTTGTTGCATTGCTAAAGATGGAAAAAGCTATGGATTGTGGCGCATACCAGAGTGGTATGGAATCATATCATGCATACCTTAAGGCATGGCATGATTTGGCATAGGCGCATATGATTGAAGAACACTTAGTCTATAGTAAGGCCTGTTGAATTGCAAGAGTGCAATGTCAGTCGGAATTGAAGGCAGTACGCTAAGTTATGCATATCATGGTGATATGTTGGTTGTTTGGCGTGTACACTTAGGCACGGAATGGCTTGGAGAAAATATTTGTGATGCTGATGCAATCGAATGAGGACCATTGGTTTAGGGTTAGCCAAAAGATTAGTACTGTCGAATTTCAGAGGAGTTCTGAAAATGCATGGCATAATATATCACAAAAATCATTTGGTTATTGATATGCGATTTTAATGGGAGTTGGAGAGTAGGCCAACGTGACAACAACAGTGCAAGTCGGTAGGATCAATGGAAAGGAAGTAAAGCTAAGTGATGGAATAAAGTACTAGGCAAAGAAGTTTTGGCAAGGTTAAAGGCCAAACAAAGTTTGCTGATTTCTGAGAAGAGCTCAGAAGCGTACAAGGCCAGAGAACAAGTATATTGAGTATACTTGGTTGCGTTCAACGAGGACGTTGAACGGATTAGGTGGGGGTGGTCTATGACAGGGATGCAAGTGGCGCATAATGATTACGCATTACAAAGTTGCAGGCCAAGTCAGTGTGCAGCCAGGATGACACGACACTGCGTAGACTGTCAAGTGCTAAGAATGGCATAACCCCGCATGACCAATGAAGTGCAAGGGTGTAACTACATTGTAAATGCATTTGGCTAAGTAATTAAGCTATTGTCCGACACAATGAAGCTTCATTAAGTAGAAGGCAAGACAAAGCCAAAGTTTCAAGATGCAACATGCAACATGCGAGTTGGCATGCGACATGTTGGCATGTCCGTGGAATTGAGTTGGCCCAAACTCAAGGACGATGCAAGCATGTATAATAGACTAAGTATTAGTCTATGCATTAGTTCAAGGCTGGCCAAATCTTGAACAATGCAAACAAGTTGGTAATGCAAGAGTTGCATTGTTGTTGTCAAGCTAATTGGCGAAGTGAAGCATATATGACGCATGAGTAACTAGAGTGAGCTTAAGGATCTGGCCTCGATGTTTGAAGCATAAGGATTGTCCGTGCATGAGTTTGGAATGATAAACATGCAGGTCCAAGAGAGATGAACGTTGGTGCAAGACAGAATCCAGTATAGCACAGCAAGTGTGCAATTCGGCTCAAGTGACGGTTAGGAGTTGGTTATTGGCTTTGCGAGCATGCCAATGAAGTGAGACAAGATATAACGGTTATAAATGAAGTTTATAGCCATGTGGAGTGTTCATAACCACCAAGAACCGGTGTGGCATCTGTTGGATTGACAACACAAAAGGTGGCAGTTGGAAAAGCAAGCTAGCGGTTATGGAAACTACCTGATGGGACACATGGTTGTTCCATGCGTGTGCAAGTGTTGTGCACGGTTTTGGCTAGTGAGTTTGCTATATAAATAGTCCTAAGGAGTGGGGAAAAATCAGTAGGCTTACATAGGAGAGTTTTGTAGACATGTATTCTCATACTTGAGAGAATAAAGGCATCACCAAGAGGGTGATGGACTGTTTGGTCCATGAGATGGGATGTTTGATGTAATCTTCCTTTGATACAATAAAATGGGTTAATTGTGTCATATCTTTGTGTTTATGATGTTGCTGATCTTGTGTGAAAAGTGTTGAAGTGCATGGCAGAACCTCTTATGCTTATGGGGGCATGAAGAGTTAGAGTGAAAGAAGAAAAGACTTCCGTTGTGAAATGCCTTATAAGTGAAATCGGATGCGTACTTTGATGCAAGTATGCAAGGTTGAATGATTTTGGGTGAAGATGATTCACTGAACCACAATCATTGTCGGTCATGCCCCATGAAAATTTTAAGAGATTAAATGGGTGTGTGACACCTACCAATATGGCAAGATTGTAAAGGATGGTTCATATCCTAGAGCATCTCCAATGGAATATGGGTCTCTAAAAATATTGAAGCCATCTAGGATTTTAAAAACTCTCAACAAAAAAAACCTCTCCAGTGGTGGTTGGATATTAAAATTTAATCTACTGTGTAAGATTGAGTTTGGAAGAGAGTATGGGTTTTTAGAGGCTCTCATCCATACCAAAATACGGAGAAGCCATTCTCTCTTTAATCGTTTTATACACAGAAGTATAAACCAAAAAGGGATTAAAGGGATTGCGTTTTTCATTTCTCTCTTTAATCTTGTTTATGTTTTATTTCTCGCTGCACTGATATTAGCAAAGTTCAGGTTGAGAAAAACTAATCCTTCTTATCAACTCAAATTGAAGAAGATCCAACAACTGTGTTTAACTTGAATCTGCAAGAAATGGTTCTGATCCAAAACCAAAACGCAAAATTGGTGATGGTGGACTTGGGTCTTTTTTTCTAGGACAACAATTTGATACTAGACCTGTTGCTTTAAAAAAGAACTTCATAAATTACACAGTACTATAGCTGGCAATAATGAGATTTTGATTCCTTCATCTATTAAATCTGAATCTTGTTAAGCTTCATGGGTATTGTAGTGATCTGAGCGGTTTATAAAATTACTACAAGAGATTACAGAGATTTGAAATCCGAGTACGGGTTGTAGTTCTACCCCTTCCTCCTAAATTCGAGTTCTAAGATTTTTATTGATAATCAAATGTATACAATTTTGATCTGTGTATACATTTAGAAATTTATTTTAAACATTTAGGAAAATTAAGAAGAATTTCAAATATTTCTACGAAAAAACTGTCGCAGATCAGGGATTCTAGAGATACACTTGATAAATGATTCTAGAGTAATCTGTAATATGGGAAGAAGATGAATGTCTACAGTACACTATGTATCAGCCAGACACAGAATACAAGTATTTAGGTATCACGGCATTTGAAAAATAAGCCGTTAGATATACAGAATCTAACGATGCACAAATTTTGTTAAAAAATTTTGTCAAAACATTTTGTTAAGGGATCCAGTTTGAAAAATTATTTGATTCTATGTTGTTAAATACATGTTTTTTTGGGTTTCCACATGGATAAATATCCATACACCATTGGAGGTGCTCTTATATTTCGGACCTTGTTGCGGCAATAACATGTCTTGGAAGAACCCATAAGGCGGTTGACTGACATGTGTAGAAAATACAACTAATGGTTAAGCTTCTTTCTACTTGTGCAAAGGACTGTAAAACTATACACCGATTCACTTCTGTGCTGCCATTGTTATTCCCCCTTTCCGCCTCCTCTTCCTCTACTTCTTCTTTTCTTCCTGTCCAAATAATTTATCACAACCTTTATCGTCAACACTCAACACCAATGATGAGTTTTCGCTTTTTTTTTGCCATTCTCTGAAATTTCAGAAAACTCAAATTATAGGGTTCCGACAAATTTAGATTCAAAAACTAATAATTAAAATTAAAATCAAATCAAAGACTCAAATCGTTTGTAGAGCAAAATTCGAGTAACAAATTCTTGGGAATCAGGTCGTGCTTGTAGTGTTGGTGATGATGAATAGACTGCAAGGGGTGGTGTCGGACATGAACCGTTAGTGGCTATGAATCTGGTGATGCAAGTAGGTGTAATAAAGGGATCGGTGATGAGTAATTCTGTTTTGGAAGTATTAGCAATAAAGATGAACTTTGTATTGAGTGTAAGATGAAAATGACTGATTCTGTTTTCGAAGGAGAAGGATTAATTAAACTGGCAAGCATGATTGTTTTGGGAAAATAGTGTAGTGGACCAGTGGTAGTACCTATGTTTCTAATTGGAAATTCACAATTAACTAATACTATTAGTTTGATCCGTGAATTACCATGGAAGAAGAAGATGAAGCTGATGTTTTGTTGGTGGCGCCGTCGTGGGGTGGGAGAAAAGAAGGCATGGTCTTATGAACGTAAATCTCCACCGCTGATTGTTTGACATTAGCCAACACCGTCAGATTATATTAGTATAGAAGGGTATGTGAGCTGGCGAACGGGCGGGCCGGGGCTGGCTTGTTACGGGTTACACGGGTTTGGGTTAACACGGGTCAAAACCCGCGGGTTGATATTCTTCACGGGTCGTTATTTCTTCAACCCGCACCCGTAACGGGTTAAACCTGCGGGTTCACGGGTTAACCCGTTTCTGGTGAGTCAACTCGCCAGAAACCGATTTATGGTGAGTCAACCTGCGGGTTCACGGGTTACAGCCACCTGTAGGAGCATCTCATGACTCAACAACATATCATCTTGCACATCAACAAACCACCAGTTCAGTTCATCCAACATTACCCATTCCTACTAGCAATTCAAAGTAACTCATCTTCCAGACAACTACCCTCCCTTAACACCACAAAGCTACCATCTTAAAGCAAAACCCCTATCAGTTCATACACCAACACCACCAGCCATATCATCACCTCAGTTATATTTACATTCATTTAAACTTCCAACTCAGGAACCTTAATTTATAATATGGGGAAGAACATGAGAGAAACCCTAATTCAGTGAATTCATAATTTTACAAATAACTCAAATTAAACCTCCATATAACCGATTCAACTTTAATTGAACAAATCCATATAAGATTCATCAATTCGTATTCAATTTTACTCAAGATAAATTCAAATTACAAGAACCCTAAATTACCTTTCTCACAAGACCAGCTTCACCTCATCGATTAAACAGCAACCCCCTATGAAATACTTGATTCCACCCTCAATTCATCATAAACTTCAACGAATTCGGAATCTCAAAAACCCTAAAGTAATCCTCAGATCAATACATCCCTAATTCGAACCCAAATCAAAAATAAAAATATTCAATTAAACAAACCCATCTCTAATTTATTCTTAATCATCATCTAATTCGATTTCCAATTAAATTTACAGAAAATCCCTAATTCTCGATTACCCTTCTTCTTCACTCTGAGTTGTATCGACAACTACCTCAGCTCCTTCATCATATGTAAAAACCCATTGTTGATTTTACTCAATCACTTCTCACTCTCATCTCGTAAGCCTCTCACAGACGAAGAACAGGAAGAAAAGAAGAAGAAAGAGATGAGAAGGAGAAATAAAAACGAAGAAGAAGAAGAAGAAAAGATAAAGAATAAGAGAAATGACTCCTGCTCGACACGTTTTGGTGATAAGACCAAATTAAATTGCTAAGGCACCCACGAAAAAGGATAAGGGAAGCCGGGTCGATTATCTGAAAATTGGAAGTACGGGTTTACGGGTTAACCCGCGGTTTTGTGGTCCGGGACGGGTTAACCCGTTTCTCGACGGGTCACCATTTCTACAACTCGAACTCGGCTTGTTTAGAAACCAGCCAGTCCGGGTTCGGGCTTTCACGGTCCGGGCACGGGTTAACCCGCGGGTTTCGGCTTGTTTGCCATACTATGTATTGTTTGTTTCTGTCTCTCTTTTTCTCATTTCTCGATCCCATTTAATCGCCAAGAGCTCTTAGTGAGAATTGGGGAAGAACGCATATGGAATGAATTCCTCCCCCTTCTTGACCTAATTGGATATAAAAGAGGATGAGGATACAGCCCCGGTTTACAATTTCTATTTAAGGGTATTTTGGGAAGATCGTGAAACACGTGTACAATTTATGCCACATGTACACAGGTGCTGACTCAGCTATCTAAGTAATGGATGGAAAAAGTAACGAGCGGAGGAAACGCTAATTTCAATCTATTTGGGAAGGAAACGCTAATTTCAATCTATTTGGGGAGGAAACGCTAATTAGCAATCTTGGGAGGGGAGGAAATGCAAAATAGCCCAATAAAAATACTGAGTTTGCTAAACCTAAGACACACTGCAAGTGCCATTATTATCTGGGCAATATATCTAAGGGATTTCTTTTGCGCTAGGTAGTCTCAGTCCACATGTTTTGTATACTCATTGAGTTTTATGTCCATTCCTGTCTAATATACCAGGCGAGATGGAACAGAATTTGTTTTTGCGATATTAGTACTTAGACCTCCAAACATAATGTGGCAATATTGCCAAGAAAACTTTTCGCAGAGTGCATTTTTTGGACAATGTTGAGGCAATATATAAACTTTCGATAAAAGAACATTATTAGTGCTAATTGAAAAAATAAACAATGATAAACAATGCACTAGAAAAAATAATGGCATTTCATCTTATTGTATTATTGTTAGAGGCATGCAAGTTCCTATAATTGTATGACTATATCAATAGTTTCCAATGGATTTCTATCTGTTCTTCACGAAATGACCAGAATTGAGTGAAACTAGGCTTTCCACATAATTCTCTATTCCAGACATATTCCTTGGTCGTTTTGTTGGTCCAGAAATTGCATGCTTGGTGTCATAGAAAACTAAAATCTTCCCCATCCTTAATAGGATTTCATCATTCTGAAAAGAGCAGATCAGCCTCAAGCAAGGATGTTTAGCAATTCTTGAATCGGTAATGACATAACGTTTAGTCCATGATTCTTGAACTCCATAATTAAGCATCACCCATACTTCCAAGCAAATCCCAACCTGCACAAGTAAACTAAGACACCCTTCCAACACTGCTGGATTCATAAACGAAAGGCCCTTATTCTCTAAAGCTTCTTTTGGCAGTTGCTTTGGAAATGTTTTGATCTTGGGTTTGAACTAACAAATGAAAAGTTCCATTGGCAAATACCCCATACCTTCCGTAACCCTTATAGTGGTGAGCTTGGATGGAGGAAATACCCCATACCTTCACATATGGGGAAGAAGAATGGAGGAAATGGCCAAGACGTCTATACCATGACGAGACACACAATGGGTTTCAAAAAACCTTGAGCTGGTTGAATAAGTGGGGTTGCTCGCGCTCTTTTGGCTTGGGAACTCGTATTCCTTTTGACGAGCAGTTTCTCGTCGAGTCCTTATCTGATTCCACTCTCTACATGGCATATTACACCATTGCACATATGTTACAAAACGGGGACATGTGTGGAAGAGATGCATCTTTGGTGAAGCCGGAGGAGATGACAGACGAGGTTTGGAATTACGTTTTCTGTGACGGTCCGTATCCCGAATCATCAACCATCTCTCAATCTGTTCTCAACAAGATGAAGCAGGAGTTTAGTTACTGGTACCCATTTGATCAAATGCAACGGCCATACTTTGGTCAACTCTGAGAAGATGTCTAAGTCAACTGGAAATTTCACGACGCTTCGCGAGGCAATTGAGAAATATTCTGCGGATGCAACAAGGTTAGCTCTAGCTGATGCTGGTGATGGTATGGATGATGCAAATTTCGTCTTTGACACCTGCAATACTGCGATTATGCGACTCACAAAAGAAATCTCATGGATGGAGGAAATGCTGAAATCTGAGTCTTCACTCAGACAAGGTCCCCTTTCTACTTGCGCAGATAAAGTATTTTCTAATGAGATAAATATCCTGGCGTTTTTAGGGGCCACTCAAAAAGATTTAGGGGCCAACAATAAAACAAAAAAGGTCACCCAAAGGGAAAATGTAGCCAGCCCTTATCTCGCGTAATTCGTAATGGCGAAATTACCCTTATATATTCGGAGCATATGATAATATTGTTACCCTCCGAATACAATCGGAAGCCAAAATATTTCCCATACTTCCGATTGTAGTCGGTGCAGTATTTCTTGGTTCGTGTTTTGGATTCAACGTTAATCGGGGGTTAAATATATTACAAAACCTACCGATTATAAGTTGCCGCAAATTCAAATTTTGAAAGCTACCATAATCGGTAGATATGCTAAATCCAGTACCTACCGATTATTGGTTTCTCCACATTCAACTTTCGTCAAATTAGCCGTTGGAGTTTTTGGGAAAAACAAAAAGAGCCGTTGGACCCTAAACCTATATGAAGAAACTCATATCTATCACCCCAATTGCACCAAACTCTTTCCTCTATTCAGTTTTAATTTTCATAACAAAAAACATGGATATTGCTTTTGCCGAAGAAGAAGATTGTGCTATTTATAGAGCGTGGGTTGTGGTAACTGCTCATGATTGTGTTCACAAGCTCCACAAATCGGAATCCGAAGAGCAGATATGGAACCGTATCTTAATGGTATTTGAGGCCTTAGATGGTAATCGAATTCGAAGATCATCCAATGATATTAAGATGAGAAAGAATGCGCTCGATAAGGAGATTGACAAACTTGAAGATGAGGAACGGTTTGTTAGGAACGCTTTTCCTTGGTGGACGTATGAAAAACGAGTAAGTATCTCTGTAACTCCAACTCACATTAACAAAAGTTAGTACTAACTTGTTACCCATTCGTAATTTCAGAGAAATATTGCGGATCGCCGGTATGTGGACCTCTACGGGAAACGATTTGAACATGAAGGATGCTACAAAATCAAGAGGGACAATTTCTATGGTCACTGGAAGTTATGATCTGTTTTCATATTTTTATGGTCAATTAGGAGTATGGATTTAGGTGCTTTTGACGAAATTGTAAGGTTAAGGCCGTTTGAACTTTATGTAATGGATGTAATCGGAGTATTATTAATAAAAAAACTAGCCGATTATACGAAATCGGTAGATTATTTTGTTAAACAACCTACCGATTGTAATATTCGGTTATGTTATGAGTCAACTTTCTTTCCGATTATGGTGTTGTTTGGTTCCAGGAAACAATTTTTTTTGTATTTGTGATATTCGAAGGATAATTTTTTTGTAAAGTTCCGAATGTACGATGGCCCAAAAATCAGAATTTGGAAAAACTTATACTTTTCAAATTTTGTCTTTGAAATAATCGGAAGTTAAATTAGTTGTATTCCCTACGCCTCTGATCCCAGCAGGATACTGCGCACTTGATTCCCTTAGATGATCTCACCCACAACTAAGAGTTTCTACGACCCAAAGTCGAAGACTTGACAATAAACAAATCTGTCTCACACAGAAAAGTCTATCAAAGGATCAATCTGTCTCCCACAGATAAACCCTAAAAGGTTTTGTTCCGTCTTTTGATAATAATCAAGGTGAACAAGAACCAATTGATAATCCGGTCTTATATTCTCGAAGAACAGCCTAGATATCAATCATCTCACAACAATCTTAATCGTATTGTAGCGAAACAAGATGTTGCGGAATCACAAACAATGAGACGAAGATGTTTGTGATTACTTTTTATATCTTGCCTATCGGAGATATCAATCTCAATCCAATCAATCTGACTGTACTCGTATGATAGAAGATGCAAAATCATATCACACAACTACGATAAAAGTAGTATCGGTCTGGCTTCACAATACCAATGAAGTATTTAAGTCGTTAACCTGGTTTTAGAAGAAGAAAACCAAAGGTTAAAGGAGAACCGACTCCAGTATGCAAATTATTATCACACGTGAGGTGTGGGGATTAGTTTGATATTAGAGTTCCCCTTATATAGTCTTTCAAATTAGGGTTTGCAATTAAGTTACCTTGGTAACAAAGCAATCAATATCCATCCTTAGATGAAAACCTGATTTAGATTCAAGCTAATATTTCTCAACCGTTAGATCGAAAACCTAGCTTGTTACACACACTTGACAATGCAAGCTTCTAGGTTTGTTAACCGTACCCAAACGTATGCACTTGTTGGTTCAACAATAGTTAACCAAATGGTTAGCCGTATGAGCATTCCATATCAACCACGTTCTTTTTCACCATAACTAGTTCAAATGATTTCAAATGAACTAGTTAGAGAGTTGTTCAATTGCAAGGAAATCTCATGTACTACTCAAGACACAATTGAAGCAAAGATAATTTGATACACTTGAATCGGTTCATGAACTTTTATAGCCACGGTTTGCAAACTGCATTCCTTAGTCTTTTTAAGTTTAAGTTCAGAAATCATCTTCAGATATATAACCTTCTCAAGTTAGCAGACTAGGTTCACAGACTTAAGTTACCGGGAAGAGTTTATAAACACTAACAGAAATTCTTGGGTATGAGAACTTCGCCGGTTTGTGGACTGGGTTTGCGGACTTAGTTTCACTCAAATAGTTTGTCAACTCCAGCAGAAATTCTCGGGTTTGAGATCTTCGGCAGTTCGCGGACTGAGTTCGTGGACTTGGCTCACGCCATTCTTCTGGTTCTCTTGATCAAAAAAGTTCGCAAACTTTGGTTCAAGGAATAGGACTTATACATAAATGTGTTTCCACAACAATGCTTATGTCCACCATTGGTTATGTAATCTAAAATATCATTTCAATCATTGAAACATTCTTAGAGGACGTTATATAGTTGTTACACCATTTCTCGTCAAACAATTTTCAAGATGATTGAAACATATCATGACTTTCGTCACATGGTAAAGATAAACTTGGTTAAAGAGAAAATCTTACCAACTCATATTCTGAGATATATATAGGCGAGGTATACTCGGCTCGAAATACCAAATGTGTATAATCGAAGTCTATATATATAGCATGCGACTTCTTGTCTCAAAGAGTAGGAGATAGAGTAAATATACTTTTGAGTGATAGATAAGTTCAAGTCTTCACATACCTTTTTGTCGAGAAGTTCCACCGGTTCCTTGACTAGTTCTTATACTTGTATGATGAATCGCCATGAAGTCCTTGAGCTCAACTACGCTTTCTATCCTAGTCCGAGACTTAGCTATAATAGACCAGAAATCAAGACTTATAGTTTTGATCACTAACATTGAAAAACATGCTTGAGATAGCAACGCATGCGAGTTCGACCGAGCAATGCTCTAACAAGGAATAATGATGAACGTAGTCAAAGCAAAAATCTTTCCAACACATATTTCGAGAAAGATATAAGCGGGTTAAACTCATCTCGAAATATCAAATGTGTATAATATAAAGTCTATATAGCTATACAACTTTGTCTCAAAAGGATATAGAATAGAATAGACTTCTAAGTTCAAAAAGCGGGGGTCTAACAACCACACCCAATATTTCGATTAGCAATCTGTATGGACTAACTCCAATATACTTTTAAGAGAATCAACTAGACAGTCAGACTCAATCTTAATAAAAGTATATCAAAGAGCTACATCTCTCTTTATAGATTCAATACTTACTCAAGCAAATAGAAATTTGCGAGTCTAATATAATACAAGAGAAATCACTTGAACGGTACCAAAGACCAATGTTCAAGTATCAATCAATTTCAATCAACAACCAAAGGTTGGATTTCCTAATTTATTGATTTAACGCATAACCTGTGATATTTCAATTATATAACAAAATATAATGCGGAAAATAAATAACACAAAACCAGAAGTTTTGTTAACTAGGAAACCGCAAATGCAGAAAAACCACGGGACCTAGTCCAGATTGAACACACACTGTATTAAGTTGCTACAGACACGAGCCTACTACAAACTAACTTTGGTATGGACTGTATTTGAACCCTAATCAATCTCACACTGATCCAAGGTACAATTGCGCTCTGACATCTATGATCCCAGTAGGATACTACGCACTTGATTCCCTTAGCTGATCTCACCCACAACTAAGAGTTGTTACGACCCAAAGTCGAAGACTTTAATAAACAAATCCGTTTTACACAGAAAAGTCTACGGTAATAGATAAATCTGTCTCCCACAGAAATACCTACGAGTTTTTGTTCCGTCTTTTGATAAATCAAGGTGAACATGAACCAATTGATAAACCAGACTTATATTCCCGAAGAACAGCTCAGTATTATCAATCACCTCACGATAATATTAATTGACTAGCGAAAGAAGATATTGCGGAATCACAAACGATGAGACGAAGTTTGTGACTTCTTTTACATCTTTCCTATAAGAGAAATCAATCTCAAGCCAATCTTATGATTGTACTTAGTACGATAGAAACAACAAGATCAGATCACACAACTACAAGAAAACTAGGATCGGTCTGGCTTCACAATCCCAATGAAGTCTTTAAGTCATTAACCTACAGGGTCTCGGTAGAAACCTAAGGTTAAAGGAGAATCGACTCTAGCTAATACAACTAGTATTACACAGGAGGTGTGGGGATTAGGTTTCCCAGTTGCTATAGTTCTCCCTTATATAGGCTTTCAAATCAGGGTTTGCAATCAATGTCAGCTTAGTAACAAATCATTCAATATTCAATGTTATATGAAAACCTGATTATATTCAAGCTAATATCTTTCAACCGTTAGATCGAAACTTAGCTTGTTACACACAAATGAAATGCACGTTTATTTAGGTTTGTGTAACCGTACCCAAACATGTAAATATAATTGGTTCAACAGTAATTAACCAAATGGTTAGCCATATGAGCACTTTCATATCAATCATATTCTTCTTTACCATAACTAGTTCAAATGACTCAAATGAACTAGTTAGAGAGTTTTTCAATTGCTTAGATCTTATAGAACTATACAAGACACAATCAAATCAAAAACGATTTGATTCACTCGAATCGATTCATGAACTTTATAGCCACGGTTTGCAAACTTGCATTCCTTAGTTTATATAAGTTTAAGTTCATGAATAATCGTTTATAAAAAATAACCAACTTAAGTACGCGGACTGGTACTTGGACTTAAGTACCCGGAATAAGTTTGTTTTCAGTTCACGAACTCCAGAAGAAATTCTCGGGATGAGAACTTCTGACAGTATGCGGACTTGGTACGCGGACTCTAGTTCCGATTTTCCTGAGCAGCATAGTACGCATACTTTGGTTCAAGGAATAAGGACTCATACATCTATGAGTTACCACACAATGCTTATATCAAACCATGGTTATATATTTTAAACTCTCATTTCAACCATTGAAACATTCTTAGAGGACGTTATATAGTTGTTGTTCACACACTATTTTTCGTCAAAGCAATTTTCAAGTAATTGAAACTTAATATGACTTTCATCACTAGTAAAGATGAACTTGGCCAAAGCGAAAGGTTACCAACATATATTTCGATAAATAGATAAGCGAGATAAACTCGGCTCGAAATAGCAAATGTGTATAATCAAAGTATATATAGCAAAACGACTTTTGTCTCAAGATAGGAGATAGAGTAGATAAATTTTTGAGTGAGAGATAAGTTCAAGTCTCCACATACCTATTAGTCGATGAAGTTCCACCAGTTCCTTGAGTAGTTCTTCGTCTTTGTATGATGATCTCCATGGAGTCTAGATCTTAACTACACTTTCTATCCTAGTCCGAGACTTGGCTATAAGTAGACTAGAAATCAAGACTTATAGTTTTGATCACTAACATTGACAAACATGCTTGAGATAGCAACGCATGCGAGTTCGACCGAGCAGTACTCTAACATGAGTGATCACCACACCAAATTCTGGGATTAGCAACTCAGATTAGCAACATCTTATCAGCTATTCCGAAGTTTCAGTTGCTAATTTTAGTTGCAAAAAATTAGTAACAGTTTCGCACAGTTATGGAACTCGCAACCGTTTGATTTTCCACATGTGCCACTCGTGAGTGTGGTTGGGCACAATTTAGACTGACTTAGTATTCAGCCAATTCAGCTTATAAACTGATTCGATTCTCTCTTATCTTATCGAGCAGAAGACTAGACCTCTCATTCTGTTTTTCATTATCTTCTCTCTTTATCTCTCTTTCGAGGAGTTTGTTAACGAATTGTTCATATGAAAACCTATGTTATTCATCACTGTCATGCATCTTTCCGATTGAAAAGCAGTATCTAACTCCTAACCCTAGATTTACTTCAAACAAATTTGATGTTCGTGCTACATAAATTGAAAGTTAGGGTTTGAGGTGATGTTCTGAGATGAATCGGGGTTTTGATGCAAGAATAGAAGTTGCCGTGGATACGAGTCGAAAGTTAGGATTTGATATTGAAACATTACAACAAAATCTAAAACTCAGCATCTCATTCAACGGACCCGCATCAGCGTGCGTATGAGCTGCAAGTAGTTCTCAGCGTGGATGCTTGTGCTGTTGAAAGTTTACTTCCATTAGATGCAAGCTGTGAAGATATTGAGGTAAAAATTTGAAGTTTTTTTGCTTTTTCCCTTTTGTGAGAACGTTATTATTACTTTCCAAGTGTTTTTTTCATCTTCAGTTTGGAAAATATGTGTGGGTTATTTTGTAACTTATTTGAATATTGTTGAATTTCATTTTACTTGAGCAGTGAATCTTCTTGAAAGTAAATTACATGTTTTTCCTTCAATTATTATCTGCAGAAAAAGTTACCTGAATTTCCTTCAATGCTAGTGGAGATGAGAAAGTAATTGGTGGTCTCACGTACTTGATGTCGCAGATTGGGCAAGTAGTAACGAATCTGCTTGGCGAAGTTCAAGGTTTTCTCTGTGTTTATCATTTTATTGTATCTGAAAAATGAAGAACATACTAGTCATTCTTTTGATACGACGCAAAAAATTTGTATGTCCTTAGATGACTTGTTATCCTATATTATTCATTCAACTTATGTGGTATAAAAACTTATACTTATATGCTTAAATCCTAAAAATGGTTGAGTTCCATATGATTTGTTTTGTTGGATTAATTTGATTTCTAAAATGAATATGAGATACTTGATTTTGTTACAGGGAGCTCTAGTTTTGACCGGTCAAAACAACTATTTTTGTATGTTTCAAAAAATTCGTAACTACGAGAAACTGTTGCCAATTTCTAGTTTCGCAACTCAGCGTAGCTGTTGCGATCGAAAATTTCGCAACTATTTACAACTGTTGTGACATTTTGGTGTTGCAACAATTAGAAACTGTTGCGACCGAAAATTTGCAACGGCAATAAAGTCGTTGCGGAATATTGCAACATCGACTTTCGTAACAGAGCAGTACTATTGCGACCCCGCTTTGCAACTGCCAGTCACCGTTGGTAATCACTAAATTTGGTGTAGTGGATAGATGAGTTCAAGTCTCCACATACCTTTTGTTCATGAAGTTCCACAATCTCCCCTTAGTAGGTCTACGTCTTCAATCGATAAACGCCGTGAAGTCTAAAGCTCAACTACACATTCTATCATAATCCGAGACATAGCTATAAGTATACTAGAAATCAAGACTTATAGTTTTGACAACTAAACTTGACAAACAAGCTTGAAATATCGACGCTTGCGAGTTCGACCGAGCAATGCTCTAACACTTTCCATTTTTCCATTCCTCTAGATCTCGAACAACAATCTCATCATTTGTTTCACCTTTAAGCCAATATAGATTGACAATATGAACCAAGTAGTACATACTCATTAGACCCTTTACCCTTCAGTCGACACCTTTCTACGGATAGTACGTTACATGGTGTTTGCAAAGAGACAAATATTCTTCCAAAGTATACTTAGGACTAGAGGGTGCCATGAGAAATCATATGTGGTTACATATATGTTTGATTGATTGTACTATTTGTAACGACTATTTTTTGAAATTTTGTTTAAATATATAAGGTTCGGCTGATACATCATTCGAATTACAAGCCGAACCATTCTTAAAGTACCAATCCCAACAACTATTTTTTGAAATTTTGAAAAAACTATCAGGTTCGGCAGACACTAATTTTCATTTAAAAGCCGAACCTGTAAATGTTTCGGCTTTCAATACTCATTAAAATGTAAGGTAGTTTGAGTGCATAATGATTGAATTATTGAATCTCTAATGTATCTTGGTGCAAAGGTCTCTTATAAATCTCGGAATTCTTCTCTTCAACCATCTGTAAGATATTTCGATCTGTATCTTCCTCCATGGAATATTTCCCAAAGGCTTTGAATTATAGCTTCCTAAAATAAAAAGGATTGAGAAGTTAGTTTTAAAAAAAAAATAATTACTCTATATTGCAACACAAACCTTCTGGAATACTCACTTTTTCTTCATTAGTATCGCTGCGGTGTTATTGATTAACCATCCTAATACTGTGATGTAATCTTTCATCGTATAACAGATTTGTTGGAATCTTTCAGCTAATTCCAACCGCTTACGATGTTTTGGATTTCCATCTAACCGAAAATAATTCTTTTACTCTTTTCCAAAACATCGAATAATGCACATCAGGACGTTCACCGTAAACACGATAAGTCTGAATGACAGCTCTGACAAGCATTTTATCATCTTCTACGGTGAATGGTTCCATGAATGAGTATTGAAGGAAAATGAATCTTACAATGGGAGGAAAAAATAAGTTGCGCAGAGCCAATACTATGAATAGAATATTATATATAGAAAAATCCACAACGAATCTCTTTTTTGGGAAAACAAAAACTAGATGTTTACTATATTGTCGCATGTGTATTGTTTGGCTCATAGTAACGATTTATATATAAGCCTAACTTAGGAATGGCCATGAGGCAGGTATGGGGCGGGTATGCCAATCCCAGTCACTGCCCCGTTCATAAAAAAAAATACCTATACCCGCCCTGTTACCCACATGAATTGGGACGGGGCAGGTATCGGGAATACCCATATGGAGCGGGTTTTCCATGGGTTACCCGTAACATTGAGTTAATACATAAATTTGGTTATAATTAATCAAAACTTAAATATGATTCAAACAAAACTAATAACGTAAGAATAATGCATTCTAAAATTTTTAATTCAGAAATTCATCTTAAAGTGAACAAAAGAATCTTTAAATGACTTATTAGTTTTTCTACTTTTTTCTTTCTCATACAACCTTCGTCCACGTTAACCATTTTATGATCTGCTTCATTTTCTCTATTTTAACTTTTAATGTTTCTGATCACAATAAAGGAGCAAAAGTGATGAACATACAAAAACGATCAAGAATATAATAAATGAAAGAAAGCTCGATTAAGTGATAGAAGTATAAAAATTCGATACAAATTCTTGCATAAGAGTCTAAACCCCTATGATATGAAAGCTATGGGACATGTATGGGGCGGGGACCTTAAATCCCATTCCCGTAACTTAGATTTCTGCTATTATCCATACCCGACCCCATCCCCATTTGTGCGGGTAAAACCCTGCCCAAAAGGTGCGGGTACCCATGGAGATGGGTTTGGGTGGGTCGAATGGCCATCCCTAGCCGAACTTGACGAACAAGTGGTTCGGCTCCTTCGAAATATACCTAATGAGCTGAACTACTCTTGCTGCCATCAGAAAATAGTTAAGGCTACTGGTTCGACTACTACGAAAATACTCATTTGAGCCGAACCAACTTACTTTATATTGTTTTAGAAAGCCAAACATCGAAATGTTTCGACTCTTAAAACGTCTTCATTCGTAAGACCACTCTACAGTCGAACCACACATATAAAATCATTCTACAATCGATTAAAACATAACATTCAAGATACTTAACCAAACAAGTATATTTAACAAAACATAACAAAGTAAGTGTACTTCACAAACCATAACAAAGAAAGTTTACTTAACAAAGAAAAACAGATACTCAATGCAGTTTGCACATCCAAACTCTTAGTTCACTGACCACGACCTCTTTTCCCTTTTTGACGTACATATTCGTCGTCTTCACCAGTTGGATCACCCCTAGCACCTCGAATTGTGCCTTCACCTTCTTGACGTGGCCTCTTACTCGTCCACATTTTCTCTGGTTTATCCGGTCCTTTCCCTTTATTTATAACTGCATCCCACTTGTTGTACAAATCTTCTTGCTCCTCCACCGTCGTCGGTGTTTTGCAAGAAAGTCTCTTCTTCAAATTTTTCAACAACTAATTACCCATCGCAACCTAATTCCAATTTAGGTCAAAGAAATTTAGTATTTAAGAAGTAACAATTAAACAAGTATAAATCGAAGACATCACTTATCATTGTTTTATAACCCTTTGGAATGTTTACGACCTTGGACTTCTTTTTGGCGACCTTTGCCTTCTCCCTGTCATCTACAACTTGAATTTGTCTATTAATAACCAGGGGATGTGAAATTTCATTATACCAATCCATGTAGCCCGACTCGACTTCCCGAGGGTCGTCACCCAAAAATTGTAAGTGACACATATTTAACTTGTTGGCTTCCAACTTTCTCCAGTACTCTAAGGTTGGTTCTAGATCATGTCTGAGACACCACGAAGAGGTGGTGCTTTTAGTTCCCTTGGAACCCAATGTAAATAGATTGAACTTATCGTAAGATAGATCCTAATTGACGTAGTACTCGACTAGGATCATATACTACAAAACCACCTGGATAAAATAACGGTCCGTAGTACATACCTACCGGCACATCATTATCTTGAAAAACATAATCTTCTTGAACATCTCTCAAATATGGGTCAAATACGACGTTACTCCTATCCAAAGAGTTTAATTTCTCTCTTAACTTTATGAACACATCGAGCGGCAGTTGGAGTTGTATCAACCCAACTTTCATGTGTTTTGGCCAATTTCAAATTTGGGAAATGGTCATATACCCACACCTACATCAATAATACAAGATTTCACAAAATATCCTCGAACGAAGAAAATGAATTTTTTCTTTGAGATTTCAGTTGAACTGTATAGGTTCGACTTAGAAGGTTAATCAAGGGCGTTGCCGAACCAACAAGTTCGGCACAAAATGAAAATTAACAGATTGGTTGAACCAATATTTGAAAAGGATCGACTTGTTTTGTAGGTTTATATTTAAGCCGAACCTTACACTGAACTAGGACTGTTTTGGCTTAAAGCAAAACATTTGAAAAAAAAATTTAGATTTAATAAAGATAGTTACCTAAAGTATAGTGAAATTTCCTCCAATGTTTGTACTTGTCAACCTAGAGGCTTGTGCGAGCTGATTGAATAGGTAGGCAAGTGACGTGGCCCCACAAGCGTATTTCTTAACATCGTGAACATCGCTTAACAATTGGAGATATTGAGCACTCACCTTATTCCCAGAAAGGTCAGGAAAGATATATGCCAAGAGTGTACATCATATAGGAAGTTGCAGTTTGCTTCACTAACTCCCCAGTCATCACCAACTCTCGTTTTTAACCTTCTCTGATGTACCCGAAAAATAGTTCTTCAACCTCAACAACTTGAACTTTTTTTTTTGTATGCACCTTCATCATCTCGGATAGAAGTCACCTCTTTTACATAACAACAAAACTCTAGAGTTTCCTCCGCCAACTTATACAACTAATCCCAACTCATATCATAAAACTGTGCATTCATGCTTTCGTCGGAGACACTAAGGCCCGTAATCTTATATTCGCATCGTCAGGAGTGATTGTCATCTCGCCAAATGAGATATGAATTATGTAAGTCTCCGGACAAAATCTCTCGGAAAAGGTGGAGGCCATCACTCTATCACATTCCTGATGTCCATATCTAATGGCAGGTCATAAACCAGAGGCTTGAACTATAGCAATAATCTCAGGAACCTCTTTAAACAAATCCCAATGTGCATCGATTTGATGTTTCAAAACCCAGACTGCACGGGTATGATCATGAGTCTCATATATCCTCTTAGCCCAAGAGTCTCTGTAACCAACCAACACCTTGCCTCCGTCGGCTGGAAGACCGTGTGGTAACCATCCTCTCGCGTAGGTATTATATCATCATCATAAGTAATGTGAAGCCCAACAATACGGGGTATAGCATCTTTCTTCTCTTTTGTTGATTCTTGTTAATCTTCTACTTCTTTTTGATCTTCCACTTCTTCTTCCATGTTTCTCCTTTTACCTTTTTGGTTCCTAAACAAAATACAAAAATATAATTAAGTATAATCCTACATAATACAAAGCATATCCTAAATAATCGTAGTTACAGAAGTAACTTCGGCTTAGAACTAAATATCTCGAAACAACCGAACCTAACAAAATCAAAGATCGGCGAGTAAAGCATACCAACCGAAATGTTCTTCAATATGAGTTCGGCTTATAATAAAACACAGTTTATCAGCCAAGATTTTAACTGTGTGCGCTAAAAACCCTATGTTTTCCTCTAATTAAACCTATTCTAACAATCAAAGATAACTAATTAAAGAGTTGGGTTTGTACAAAATACCTTTTAATCCTCATTTATGGGGTTTCTTCTTCACTAGATTGAGGTTATTTTTCAATTTCAGTTTCAACTCCTTCTATTTGTTTTTGTTCTTCAATTGACGGATTAGAAGAAGATTTTGACCGCCTACCCAGTGCTTTTTTCTTTCCACGACCCATTTTATAATTGTGTTAATCGACATTATTCCTATAAATCTTAGGTAATTACCGTTTGATGTTATGTCATTACGTATAAAAAACAGGTGAATAGGTTCAAGCGTGTTTCCAAAATGTTAACTGCATGCCTGAATAGAGGAGATCCCATGCCAGCTGAGAATATCAAAGAGGCTAGAGATCTAGTTGATAATATGGATAACGAAGATTATGCTGCCTAGTTTTGGGAGAAAGTCACGAAGAGGCATCATCCCAAGGTGGCAGTATCAAAGACGGGTAAAAGAACTCGAGCTTCATCGAGCGCTGAAGCTGCTCCAACTGAAGCTGCTCCAACTGAAGGTGCTCAAACCCGTGGTCGTGCAGGACTGGGAGGTAGTCACGGTCGTATAGTAAAGAAGAGCAGATAAATGACAATGATTTTTGTTGTACATTCGGAAATTTATTTGGGTAACTAAGTTAGACAAGTTCAAATGACAATGATTTGTGTGGTATATTCGGAAGTTTTGGTAACTAATTTAACTTCCGATTATTTCAAAGACAAAATCTGAAAAGTATAAGTTTTTCCAAATTCTGATTTTTGGGCCATCGTACATTCGGAACTTTACAAAAAACCTATCATCCGAATATCACATCTTCAAAAAAAACCACGCCATGGCTCCAGGTGGTTCAAAGGGCCAATATTGAAGGTTAGACAGCCCATATTCGGAAGTTTTGGTAACTAATTTAACTTCCGAATATTTCAAAGACAAAATTTGAAAAGTATAAAACTTTCCAAATTCTGATTTTTGGGCGATCGTACATTCGGAACTTTACAAAAAACCTATCCTCCGAATATCACAAGTTCAAAAAAAACCACGCCATGGCTCCAGGTGGTTCAAAGGGCCAATATTGAAGGTTAGACAGCCCATATTCGAAAGTTTTGGTAACTAATTTAACTTCCGAATATTTCAAAGACAAAATTTGAAAAGTATAAGTTTTTCCAAATTCTGATTTTTGGGCCATCGTACATTCAGAACTTTACAAAAAACCTATCCTCCGAATATCACAAGTTCAAAACAAACCACGCCATGGCTCCAGGTGGTTCCAAGGGCCAATATTGAAGGTTAGACATCCCATATTCGGAAGTTTTGGTAACTAATTTAACTTCCGATTATTTCAAAAACAAAATCTGAAAAGTATAAGTTTTTCCAAATTTTTATTTTTGGGCCATCTTACATTCGGAACTTTACAAAAAACCTATCATCCGAATATCACAAATTCAAAACAAACCACGTCATGTCTCCAGGTGGTTCCAAGGGCCAATATTGAAGGTTAGACAGCCCATATTCGGAAGTTTTGGTAACTAATTTAACTTCCGATTATTTCAAAGACAAAATTTGAAAAGTATAAGTTTTTCCAAATTCTGATTTTTGGGCCATCGTACATTCGGAACTTTACAAAAAACCTATCCTCCGAATATCACAAGTTCAAAACAAACCACGCAATGGCTCCAGGTGGTTCAAAGGGCCAATATTGAAGGTTAGACAGCCCATATTCGGAAGTTTTGGTAACTAATTTAACTTCCGAATATTTCAAAGACAAAATTTGAAAAGTATAAGTTTTTCCAAATTCTGATTTTTGGGCCATCGTACATTCAGAACTTTACAAAAAACCTATCCTCCGAATATCACAAGTTCAAAACAAACCACGCCATGGCTCCAGGTGGTTCCAAGGGCCAATATTGAAGGTTAGACATCCCATATTCGGAAGTTTTGGTAACTAATTTAACTTCCGATTATTTCAAAGACAAAATTTGAAAAGTATAAGTTTTTCCAAATTCTGATTTTTGGGCCATCGTACATTCGGAACTTTACAAAAAACCTATCCTCCGAATATCACAAGTTCAAAACAAACCACGCCATGGCTCCAGGTGGTTCCAAGGGCCAATATTGAAGGTTAGACATCCCATATTCGGAAGTTTTGGTAACTAATTTAACTTCCGATTATTTCAAAGACAAAATTTGAAAAGTATAAGTTTTTCCAAATTCTGATTTTTTGGCCATCGTACATTCAGAACTTTACAAAAAACCTATCCTCCGAATATCACAAGTTCAAAACAAACCACGCCATGGCTCCAGGTGGTTCCAAGGGCCAATATTGAAGGTTAGACAGCCCATATTCGGAAGTTTTGGTAACTAATTTAACTTCCGATTATTTCAAAGACAAAATTTGAAAAGTATAAGTTTTTCCAAATTCTGATTTTTGGGCCATCGTACATTCAGAACTTTACAAAAAAATTATCCTCCGAATATTACAAGTTCAAAACAAACCACGCCATGGCTCCAAGTGGTTCCAAGGGCCAATATTGAAGGTTAGACAGCCCATATTCGGAAGTTTTGGTAACTAATTTAACTTCCGATTATTTCAAAGACAAAATTTGAAAAGTATAAGTTTTTCCAAATTCTGATTTTTGGGCCATCGTACATTCGGAACTTTACAAAAAAATTATCCTCCGAATATTACAAGTTCAAAACAAACCACGCCGTGGTTCCAAGGGCCAATATTGAAGGTTAGACAGCCCATATTTGGAAGTTTTGGTAACTAATTTAACTTCCGATTATTTCAAAGACAAAATTTGAAAAGTATAAGTTTTTCCAAATTCTGATTTTTGGGCCATCGTACATTCGGAACTTTACAAAAAACCTATCCTCCGAATATTACAAGTTCAAAACAAACCACGCCATGGCTCCAGGTGGTTCCAAGGGCCAATATTGAAGGTTAGACAGCCCATATTCGGAAGTTTTGGTAACTAATTTAACTTTCGATTATTTCAAAGACAAAATTTGAAAAGTATAAGTTTTTCCAAATTCTGATTTTTTGGCCATCATACATTCAGAACTTTACAAAAAACCTATCCTCCGAATATCACAAGTTCAAAACAAACCACGCCATGGCTCCAGGTGGTTCCAAGGGCCAATATTGAAGGTTAGACATCCCATATTCGGAAGTTTTGGTAACTAATTTAACTTCCGATTATTTCAAAGACAAAATTTGAAAAGTATAAGTTTTTCCAAATTCTGATTTTTTGGCCATCATACATTCAGAACTTTACAAAAAACCTATCCTCCGAATATCACAAGTTCAAAACAAACCACGCCATGGCTCCAGGTGGTTCCAAGGGCCAATATTGAAGGTTAGACAGCCCATATTCGGAAGTTTTGGTAACTAATTTAACTTCCGATTATTTCAAAGACAAAATTTGAAAAGTATAAGTTTTTCCAAATTCTGATTTTTGGGTCATCGTACATTCGGAACTTTACAAAAAAACCTATCCTCCGAATATCACAAGTTCAAAACAAACCACGCCATGGCTCCAGGTGGTTCAAAGGGCCAATATTGAAGGTTAAACAGCCCATATTCGGAAGTTTTGGTAACTAATTTAACTTCCGAATATTTCAAAGACAAAATTTGAAAAGTATAAGTTTTTCCAAATTCTGATTTTTGGGCCATCGTACATTCAGAACTTTACAAAAAACCTACCCTCCGAATATCACAAGTTCAAAACAAACCACGCCATTGCTCCAGGTGGTTCCAAGGGCCAATATTGAAGGTTAGACAGCCCATATTCGGAAGTTTTGGTAACTAATTTAACTTCCGAATATTTCAAAGACAAAATTTGAAAAGTATAAGTTTTTCCAAATTCTAATTTTTGGGCCATCGTACATTCGGAACTTTACAAAAAAATTATCCTCCGAATATCACAAGTTCAAAACAAACCACGCCATGACTCCAGGTGGTTCCAAGGGCCAATATTGAAGGTTAGACAGCCCATATTCAGAAGTTTTGGTATGTAAAAAAACTGTTTCCTGAAACCAAACAACACCATAATCGGAAAGAAAGTTGACTCATAACATAACCGAATATTACAATCGGTAGGTTGTTTAACAAAATAATTTACCAATTTCGTATAATCGGCTAGTTTTTATATTAATAATACTCCGATTACATCCATTACATAAAATTCAAACGGCCTTAACCTTACAATTTCGTCAAAAACACCTAAATCCATACTCCTAATTGACCATAAAAGTATTAAAACAGATCATAACTTCCAGTGACCATAGAAATTGTCCCTCTTGATTTTGTATCATCCTTCATGTTCAAATCGTTTCCCGTAGAGGTCCACATACCGGCGATCCGCAAGATTTCTCTGAAATTACGAATGAGTAACAAGTTAGTACTAACTTTTGTTAATGTGAGTTGGAGTTACAGGGATACTTACTCGTTTTTCATACGTCCACCAAGGAAAAGCGTTCCTAACAAACCGTTCCTCATCTTCAAGTTTTTCAATCTCCTTATCGAGCGCATTCTTTCTCATTTTAATGTCATTGGATGATCTTCGAATTCGATTACCATCTAAGGCCTCAAATACCATTAATATACGGTTCCATATCTTCTCTTCGGATTCCGATTTGTGGAGCTTGTGAACACGATCATGAGCAGTTACCACAACCCACGCTCTATAAATAGCACAATCTTCTTCTTCGGCAAAAGCAATATCCATGTTTTTTGTTATGAAAATTAAAACTGAAGAGAGGAAAGAGTTTGGTGCAATTGGGGTGATAGATATGAGTTTCTTCATATAGGTTTAGGGTCCAACGGCTCTTTTTGTTTTTCCCAAAAACTCCAACGGCTAATTTGACGAAAGTTGAATGTGGAGAAACCAATAATCGATAGGTATTGTATTTAGCATATCTACCGATTATGGTAGCTTTCAAAATTTGAATTTGGGGCAACTTATAATCGGTAGGTATTGTATTTAGCATATCTTCCGATTATAGCAGCCTTCACCTTCTTCTCTATAACTCTAACAACTCACAAATGAAAAAGAAATGGAAAAAATGAAGCAGAAATCATTCTAATACTGCACCGACTACAATCGGAAGTCTGGGAAATATTTTGGCTTCCGATTGCAATCGGAGGATAACAATGTTATCATATCCTCCGAATATATAAGGGTAATTTCGCCATTACGAATTACGCGAGATAAGGGCTGACTATATTTTTCCTTTTTTTTGTTTTATTGTTGGCCTCTAAATCCTTTCGAGTGGCCCCTAAAAACACCAGTTAAATCAGATGGCATTGCTTACCCCATAAAAACTTTATTCGATCTACTACCGAGACAGGCTATTCTCCGTCACTACGCGTACAAATTGCATGTATTTTTAGGTTACAACTTATTTTCCCTCAGTCGACACTCCGATCATATCATTCTAAATCACTTTGAATGCTGTTCTTTTTATTGTTCTATAATAATCTCAGATAAAATTCTCTCAAGATAAAAAACATGTCGAAGTCATCATCGTCAGAGATTGTGTGTTTTGGTGAGATGTTAATTGATTTCGTGCCAAACGAATCCGGTGTATCACTAGCTGAATCAGCTGGTTTTCTCAAGGCTCCCGGTGGTGCTCCTGCCAATGTTGCTTGCGCTATTACTAAGCTTGGTGGTTCTTCTGCTTTCATTGGCAAGTTTGGAGAAGATGAATTTGGACATATGTTGGTTGATGTGTTGAAAGAGAATGGGATGAACAGCGAAGGTGTTTGCTTTGATAAGGACGCGAGAACAGCACTTGCTTTTGTAACATTGAAAAAAGATGGTGAAAGGGAGTTCATGTTCTACAGAAACCCGAGCGCTGACATGATGCTGAAAGATTCTGATCTTAACATGGGCTTGATCAAACAAGCTAAAATCTTTCACTATGGTTCTATTAGCTTGATCACCGAACCATGTCGATCCGCACACATGGCTGCCATGAAAGCTTCGAGGGAGGCTGGTGCTTTACTTTCTTATGATCCTAATGTAAGGGAACCACTCTGGCCTTCTGCTGAAGCTTGTCGTGAGGGTATCAAGAGCATATGGTCTAGCGCTGATGTTATCAAGGTCAGCGACGACGAGGTAGAATTCTTAACCCAAGGAGATGCGGCAGATGAGAAGAACGTTTTGTCACTCTGGTACGAGGGTTTGAAATTGCTGTTAGTAACTGATGGGGAGAAAGGGTGCAGATACTTCACAAAGCACTTCAGGGGAGCCGTGGAAGGATTCTCGGTAAACACCGTGGATACCACAGGAGCTGGTGATGCTTTTGTTGGTTCATTACTTTGCTCTGCTGCAAAAGATTCTTCAATTCTGGAAGACGAAAGTAAACTGAGAGAAGCTCTAAGAATGGCTAATGCTTGTGGCGCAATCTGTACAACTAAGAAAGGAGCCATTCCAGCACTCCCAGACAATGCTGCTGCACAGAAGCTCATCTCGGGTTCCCCCTAGATGACGAATTCCCTTTTGTTTGACTTTTGATAACCTAGCTCATTCTTTATACGTTGTTTTTAACATTCAGTTTTTCCATACAATTAATTGTTATCTACTTATCTGGTTTACTTCGGGAGAATGTCTATTAACTCTGTTCTATGAGCGATAATTATGATATGTTACACCACTTTATGTTCCATTCTTTTTTCCAGTTTAAATTCTTTTTCCACTTTGTGTTACGTACATTAATCTTTACCTAGAGCGACGGTCTTTTATCTGGAGCAAAAATTCCGAAAGAGAATCCAATGGGAATCGTATGTTATCCCCAACGTAGTTAGAAGAACGAGAAGAAGAAGCCTTTGCATGACTAATGACTTACGAGCTGACTGTATCATTAATTTGGATATGCATGTTTGTATTAATTATGTAATCTCCTTTTCGTTACTGTTGTGAAGTAAACTTGGGTTTATACATGAAAATCATAAGAGATATTCAAAACGAAGCACATTACACCTTTCGATCAGAGTCTAATAAATAATCGACAGAAAAAAGTCTGAACAGTTATGTGATTTATTTTCTAGTGTTCCAAGTCTAAGTAAAGTTGATGCGGAAGATTAGAACTGAATTATGTCGTCAAACGTTGCCTCCCATGAACTGCTGATACCTTTCCTTCACGTAGGAGGTTTTTTCAACTATGTCCCAACAAGACCCTTGTGGCGGGCATAAGCGATGAACAGTACGCAAAAGTTTGCACACACGTAAGGCGTGGATCGATGATGATGTTGTACGTACAGCATAATGGTTTTTGAACTTAGTGGTGAAATGAGGCTGATGAGCATAAAAAATGACTGCATAGATTCTGTCATATATGGAATGCGTATTGTTCTAGGTATTGAAATTATTCCTATTCAGTGAATCCCCCGCAAATACCATTATTTTTCCTCTCATTCGCTCTGAGAAATCACTTGCATTTAACCTGCAAAAATCAACAAATTTTTAGATCATTTTGCGCGCTCTAAAAAATTTGCAAGACTTAAAATAAAGTTACCTTAAGATATTGCAACTGTTGGAACAAAGGAGAATATTTGGTTTCTCTATTTATGATTGGCTTACACTGCAAGAAAATATCCTCTAGATATGTTGTTCTCTATACGAATATGTGGCATGTATAGGATATATATATACACTTCTTGTAAAACCTTCATTGATAATAAGAAACCCTAATCATTCTTCTCCCGTGGACGTAGGCTATAGCCGAACCACGTTAAACTGTGTTTCTTCTTTGATCTGTTTTTAGTTAACTGCATAACATCTTATGCAGATCCAATATTGATTGCATAACATCTTATGCATACTGCATAACATCTTATGCATACCAACATGGTATCAGGGGATCGTTAACGATCCTGGCCGTTTCTCTGTAATCAAGTTTCGTTTTTCTGTGTGTTTACTATGGCACAATCAGATCATAATACTAGTTTGCGTTTAACCTCTGTCTTGCTGAATGATGTCAATTATGTCAGCTGGTCTAGGGATGCTGCTCTTGCTCTTGGGGGTAAAAGAAAGTCTGGGTATATTGGTGAGAATAGTACTTGTCCAGATGCTAAAGATCCAACGTACGAAGATTGGATTGCTGATGATCAACTGGTTCGCACGTGGCTTCTCCAGTCGATGGAACCACATATTTCGGAAATTTTCTTGTTTTCAGAATCTGCAAAGGATTTGTGGAAGTCTGTTGCTAGTCTGTATGGCTTACGGAATAATGTTGCTCGGGTGTTTGAGCTGAAGCGTGAGATTGCTCAGGCTGCACAAGGTACGAAAGGTTTTACTGAGCATTTTGGTTATTTAAAAAGGAAGTGGGATGAACTGGATACATATCGTCCTCATACAACTTATGCCAAAATTCTCTTAAAGAGGGTTGAGGAGGATAAAATTTTTGATGTGCTCAGTAGCCTCACATCAGAGTATGAATCTCTTAGAAGCACTATTCTCATGAGTGCTGAATTGCCAAGTTTGTCTAGTGTCTGTGTGACTGTGCAACGTGAAGAGACACGCAAGAAAGTTATGAATCTTGTTTCTAAAAGCATTGTAGACCTGGATGCTGCTGAATCCAGTGCTCTTCTGAGCTCCAGAGATGATAAACGAAGAGCCATGCCATTTGATAAGGACAAGACTTCTCGTGCTAAGGGTAAGAGAGAAGTTTTTCATTGTGATCATTGTAATAAAACTGGTCACACCAAGGATCGTTGTTGGGATATTTATCCTCATCTTAAAGCTAATTTTGACAAAAATAAGCTTGTTCGAGCTGCTGTAGCTGACAATTCATCCTTTACCATAGACCAGTTGAAGGATTTCTTTCACCAGTTGAGTAATAAGAATGAGCGCAAGGCCAACCATACTTCAGGTAACCTGCTAGCCTTTCTTACTACGCCTGTTTCCAACTTTCACATTTGGATTATTGATTCAGGAGCTACATATCATATGGCAAATGATCCTTCGTCAGTTCATGCATTTATTCGCAGCTCTCATAAAAATGTGTCTGTTGCTAATGGCTCTACTGCTCCTGTGCTGGGCAGTGGGAAAGTGCATTTTTTTCCAGATTGTCCGCCATCTAATGCACTTGTTGTTCCCTCGTTTCCTACTCAATTGTTATTTGTTGGTCAAATCACTAATTCTCTGAATTGTGATGTTACATTTACCCCTACCTCGGTCATCTTTCAGGATCGAAAGACGAAGAAGACGATTGGTAGAGGCATCTTTTCTCATGGATTGTAACTGTTACGCTCTAGTGACATGGCATGTCTCACTCACAGATCAACTCCGCAGTTTCTTTATCATCAACGACTTGGACATCTTTCCAGTCGTGTTTTGTCTAGGATTTTTCCCACTTTTTCTGTTCAGTCTCAAGTCTGTGATGTTTGCCAGATTTCTAAACAATCTCGTTTTCCATTTCCTACCTCTGTGACTCGAGCTACAATGCCTTTTGAATTAATTCATTCTGAT
This sequence comes from Papaver somniferum, assembly GCF_003573695.1. NCBI lineage: Eukaryota > Viridiplantae > Streptophyta > Magnoliopsida > Ranunculales > Papaveraceae > Papaver > Papaver somniferum. Next base: position 223,918,608 of record NC_039358.1, read on the forward strand.
TTATGGGGTCCTGCTCCAATTGATGCTTATGATGGGTATAAATATTTCGTTATCTTTATGGATGATTGGTCACGTGCTACATGGATCTATTTACTCAAATCCAAAACTGAAGTTTCATCTGTATTTGTAAATTTTCATTGTATGATCCGCAACCAATTTTATGCACAGGTTAAAATTTTTAGATCCGATAATGGCACTGAGTTTGTCAAAGGCCCTCTTCCAGGTTATTTGCGTAGTCATAGTATTATCCATCAAACTAGCTGTGTTGGTACTTCACAGAAAAATGGTGTTGCTGATAGGAAACTCCGTCATATTCTGGAAACAACCCGTGCTCTTATGATTCAGATGCATGTTCCAAAGAAATTTTGGTCTCATGGTTCTCTAACGGCCACTAACTTGATCAATCGTCTGCCTAGTCGTGTGCTTGAGTTCAAATCTCCATTAGAGGTTTTAAAACATCATCATACTGACATTTCTCATCTTAGAGTTTTCGGTTGTGTGTGTTATGTACATTTATAGGCAAAACATCGTGATAAACTGGATTCACGGGCAACTAAGTGTGTGTTCTTTGGTTACTCTTCTACAAAGAAAGGATATATTTGTTATCATCCACCCACTAGAAAGCTACATATTTCTCGTGATGTTGTGTTTGATGAAACAGTGGCTTATTTTCAGTGTGATTCTGGCAGTCGGTCTCAGGGGGGTGTTATACAGATTTGGCCCCACTTCCAGTTATTAATGAGATACCTACTGCAACAGATTCCCACAGACATAATGGTGATGGGGTAGAGTTGGTGGACTTACCTACTGCAGTGTTGGATGTGCATAATGAAGCAGTTCATGAAGAAGCTTCAGACAATAATGTTAATGTTACTGATGATAATACAGGACTACAAGATGTGTTGCATCAAGTTCCAGAAACTGAGGTTATGGTTCCACAACCAGTGGTACCAATTGTCAGAACCTCAAGTCGTGAGAAGAAGGCTCCAGAGAAATAAAAAGATTTCTTTACATATCATTCTGTTGCGTATCCTATACAAGCACATTTAACTAATGATCATGTAGGTTCTTCACACTCTTCATTTCTAAGTGCTATATCCAGTCATCAAGAACCTAAAAACTATAATGAAGCAAAGTCTAATCCAACATGGAGGGCACCAATGTAGAATGAGTTACGTGCCTTAGATGTAAATAATACATACAGTATTGTCAAGTTGCCTCCCGGGAAGAAGACTATTGGATGTAGATGGGTGTACAAAATTAAATACAGAAGTGATGGAACTGTTGAGAGTTATAAGGACAGATTAGTGGCAAGAGGTTTTACTCAGAGATATGGAGAAGACTACACAGAAACTTTTGCACCAGTTGCAAAGATGAATACTTTTCGTGTTCTTATGTCTCTTGCAGTTAATAAAGATTGAAAATTGTTTCAAATGGATGTGAAGAATGCATTCTTACAAGGTGATCTAGAAGAAGAGGTGTATATGAGTATACCACCTGGACACCCTCGAGAAGGAGAGAGCAATATGGTTTGCAAGCTTAAGAAGGCAATATATGGTTTAAAGAAATCACCACGTGCATGGTATGCAAAGCTAAGTTCAGTACTCATCCAGAATAAGTTCAAAAGGAGCTCTCCCGATTCTTCCTTGTTTATTAAAAGAAGTAATCTTGGTACAACTATAGTTCTAGTGTATGTTGATGACCTTGTGATTACAGGAGACAATCAACAAGAAATTAGAAATATTAAAGCAATGCTTCATTCCAGATTTGACATCAAGGATTTAGGAATACTGAAGTATTTCGTGGGATTAGAAGTTGCTTACTGAAAGAAGGGTATTTTTCTGCATCAAAGAAAATATGTGTTGGACCTGCTGAAGGCTACAGGAAAAATGGGAGTAAATCCTTGTGATACTCCTACAGAAATTGGCAACAAACTTGATAATGATGGTGATGTGTTAAGTGATATTGGGTCATATCAAAGGTTAGTAGGAAAGTTAATTTATCTCACTGTTACCAGACCTGACATAGCACATGCAGTAAGCTTAGTCAGTCGTTATATGCATACACCTCGTGTTAAACATCTAAATGAAGTAACTATGATTCTACAGTATTTAAAAGGATCACCAGGAAGAGGAGTTTTGATGACAAAGAATGAAGCCTATTCAATTTCTAGCTACTGTATAACAGCATATTCAAATGTTGATTATGTTGGATGTCCAGTTGATCGTGAATCAACAACAGGGTACTGCATATTCTTTGGTGGTAATCTGGTTACATGGAGAAGCAAGAAACAAAATGTTGTTTCTCGATCAAGTGCTGAAGCAGAATGTAGAGCCATGGCTTCAACAAGTTGTGAGATTGTTTGGCTGCGAGCATTACTTAAAGATTTGGGTTTTCTGTCACCTCAGCCAGCTAAGATGTTTTGTGAAAATCAAGCAGCGATACAAATCGCATCAAATCCCACCTTTCATGAGCGTACAAAGCACATAGAAGTGGATTGTCATTTTGTTAGAGAGAAGGTATTGGCCAAAGTAATATGCACTCCCTTCGTTCGTAGTCATCAACAACTGGCAGATGTTTTTACTAAGGGTTTACCTGTCAAGCAATTCAATGGAATTCTATCCAAGTTGGGCTCCATTGATATCTTCGCACCAACTTGAGGGGGAGTGTTGGAACAAAGGAGAATATTTGGTTTCTTTATTTATGATTGGCTTACACTGCAAGAAAATATTCTCTAGATATGTTGCTATCTATACGAATATGTGGCATGTATAGGATATATATATACACTTCTTGTAAAACCTCCATTGATAATAAGAAACCCTAATCATTCTTCTCCCGTGGACGTAGGCTATAACCGAACCACGTTAAACTGTGTTTCTTCTTTAATCTGTTTTTAGTTAACTGCATAACATCTTATGCAGATCCAATATTGACTGCATAACATCTTATGCATACCAACAGCAACCATTGGGTTGCCATTGCAATTTCAAGTAACCATCATCTGGTCTGTTATTTAGATGACAACCCAATAAATGGACAAGCACCAGGAGGATAATATGGTTCCCTAGCTTCTTCCTTTAGTACCCATTGACCATCAAATATATCGCATTCTTGCTCTTCATCCCTAGTACCATTGTAGTTCCCAAGCTTCAAATTAGTAGTACTAGTTGTTACGTTTTTCGGGTTCCCATCCAGTGAATCTTCTTCTAGAACCATTGATGATCTCCAACTTCATGAAGACTGAAGTCCTACAAAAAAACATCAACACTCTGTAAAAACAAAAATGCCTATCAAAAGCAATTTCTTGTTTATTATGTAGGCACCAAATGTGTGCTGGTATTATATTATTAGGGTGCCTTCATAAAGTTAAAGTACCAGAAAACTAAAGTCTGATGTTTCGATAGAAGAAGAAGGAAAGAAAGGATGAGAAAGTGTTGCTCTGGGCATAAGAAAGTGTTGCTGCTTACGAGTAGAGTCTTCTCAAATTATCGTCATGTCCATAATTATTATGGTACTAATAATAATAGAATATCACAACTTGAGCGTTTCGTGAGGGATGAGTGTAAATCAGGAAGGATCAAGAAGCTTGATGATGGTTTGAAATACTTTGATCATTGATTCTAGAAAGGCCTTTACCATCTACAAGTACATTTAATCATGTATTAGGATCATTATCCAAAATCAAGTGTCATTCAGATGTCATTTTGTTATATAAGAAGATGATTTTGGTTGGGATAAAACCTGATGTTTCTACAATCAACACTGTCATTAATTGCTGTTGCAAACTAGGCCAAATGAATCATGGGTTTTGTTTACTTGGAGAGATTACTAAGAGAGGTTATCATCCGGATACAATCACTTTCAATACACTGATTAAGGGGTTGTGCTCAGAAGAAAAGATTGATTTTTCTTTTGAAGTGTTTGGTAAAATGACTGACACAGGTATTCAACCTACTGCAGTTACATGTAATACTATTATACATGGGCTGTGTAGAACTGGTGAAGTGGGTCTTGCTCTTCGGTTGAAAAACGACATGTCGAGATGGAAATGCAGACCAGATGTCGTGTCGTATATTGTGATTATAGATACTCTTTGCAAAGGAGATTTAGTTGATGAAGCTTTGGTTCTCTTCTCTGAAATGCTTGGAGATTTTTATGTTGTGCCGGATGTTGTTGTTTACAATTCTTTGATCAAAGATCTTTGCAATTCAGGCCGCTTGACTGAAGCAAGGAGAATCTTTGATGAGATGGTTGGTAAAGGAATCTCAGGAAATATGGCAACCTATAAGGGTATGATTCACGGTTTTTGCCTACATGGTCGTTGGAAAGAAGCAACAAGATATTTTGATGAAATGATGGATCGAGAGATCTTACCTGATACAATAACCTTTAACATATTAATAGATTCTCATTGTAAAGATGGGATGACGGAGGATGCTTGGGGGTTATTTGAATTGATGGACAAGTTAAACATACAACCTAATCAGATTACTTATAGTTCAATGATGAATGGTCTGTGTTTGGCAGGTCGGCTGCAAGATGCAGTGAAGCTTTTTGACTCGATGGTCCACAGGGGCCTAGACCCAAATGAGTTCAACTACAATGTGTTAATTGATGGGTATTGCAAGAATCGGAAGCTGGATGAAGCTGTGAAGCTATTTAAGAAAATGAAACAAAATGGATTGCAAGTAACAACTGTTGTTTATACTACATTGTTGCGGGGACTATACCGTGATGGAAGATTTGAAACAGCGCAGAGTTTGTTTAATGAGATGCAATCTTGTGGTCAAAATCCAAATAAATTTACATATAGTACGGTGTTAAATGGACTATGCAAGAATGGAAAGATTGGGGAAGCAATAGTATTATTTGAGTCCATGAAAACTACTGGTATCTTACCTGATATTTACATGTATGCTATTCTTATACATGGTTTTTGTCAAGCTGGCAAGTTGGAAGATGCAAGAAAACTGTTTAATAAGATTCCAAAAGAAGGATTAGTTCCTAATGTAATAACATATAACACAAAGATGGATAGCCTCTTTCATAACAGGATGTTCTTGGAGGCTGAAAGATTAATCAGTGAAATGGAAGAGAAAGGTTGTTTACCAAATTCGAGAACCTATGATATCCTCATTAAGGGTTTTCTTAGACGAAATGATACTCAGAAGGCTCTGCAATATCTATGCAAGATGCGTGAAAGAAAATTTATGCCAAGTGATTCTGTTGTTTCATTGTTAGTAAACACTTTCTCAACCGATAAAATTAAAAGTCTGGAGGTATTGCAGTGAGACATTGTACTTTACTAGGGTAACAATTTCCAGTAGAGTGTCAACATATTTGGATTAGTATAAGTTTTCGTCAATCTTTCTCTGCTTTATCAAGCTCATTCTAACTCTTGACTATGTTCTTTAATAATGGTGTGACAAAAGAAAAACAGTGGTGGAGCGATCTATATTTGGCTTTTAAATTCTTGTTTAGAAAAAGTTCCAGGATTCTTCATTGTGAAGGCTATATGGTCCAATATATGCAGCATGTTTGAAAGATAACGCATTAAGCATGTGCGCGGATTCCTAACTCAAACTCTAACTTACATTTCATTTGTAAGCCTAGTTAGAATCGGATGTTCTTTGCAGTTTGTGGTTTTGTTTGTCTGAAAAAGATCTATAGTACCATGAGTAGTTAATGGTTTTGGTAGTCTGATGGATGAGCCAAGTGATTATCTTGATTCAGAGCAACGTATTGTTGCCTCCATGTAAAGAAGACTGTTTCTATTGTTGAGCATGATTTTATAAAGGCGAGTTCTTGCCTATCACTATACTACCAATATGCTTAGTCTTTGTTGACAGGGAGGGATGGACCAGTTCTAGCATGTAAGTTGCACTTCTAGCATGTGAAAGGATCATGCTATTCATGTTTCATACATTTTTTTTCTGAGAGGCAGAATATTTTTTTGTTTCATGTTATAATGGTCATCCCAGTAAGAGAATTTGAGTAAAAAAAACAAGAGAAAATGTTGAACCAACCATTTTGTGTAAATGCGTATATATGATTGAAGAATAGTATAAACAAGAGAATTTGTTCTTCTTGGTCTCCAGAGGTGTATAAAATGGTAGTTGGCCCCCATGTTCTTTATATAGGCACCCATATGAGTGCTGGTAATTTTATATAATGGGCGTCTTCATATTAATGTTAAACTAGTCAATGGTAACGTGGTGTAGTTTCTATCCTAAAAATTGGGTCAAACAGAAACCCTAACGCAGCCGGGTACCAACTGCTCGTCAGTAAAAGCGGCCATCATGATCGAACAAAAAGGATTAGTTATTCTGGAAAAGAAGATCTTGGAGTTGGATGGAAGTGAGTACGAAGTTGTAAGAGAAAGAAAGATTGTCAGTCTTAGGTGTTCAATGATATGCGTGGAGATCCGTGTACATGTATCACAGAAAGTGGGAATGGCTCAGCAGCAACAGTAAAACAAGCAGCACTCCCTAAGCATCGAGCGTTTTTTTCCTTAGCATTGGCAACAAAAACCAACCAGAAAGGTATGGTGTATACTTGGCTATCGGGCTGACCACTGCGCTAGTGCATTGGTGCGCATTGCGTTGCACAGGAGGAGGCTAACCTCTCTGGCCGGCCGGCCAAGACCAGGGAAGGGTACCCACCTTTGGCCGCCTGTGCTGGCATTGGGGCGCATTGCTTTGGGCATGACCTAGCTCAGGCTTAGCCTTTCTCGAACCAACTCATACCACTGCCGGTTCGTTGATAAGATGGAATCGCCAATTGATTATGTAGTAGACCCTCAAATTTTTAATACCCGATGTGGGATTATCCTTTAATAAGACGTGTAATAAATATTGATGACGGGCCTGGATTTGGCCCAAAACCGATTCCACCTAGTGTTTAAGGGAGGAGGAGGAGGAGGTTATGGCTGCGCCGCTTGGAGTGGTTGTACACTAATGTGAGATCTAGTCTAGATGAAAAGAAAAGGCAGTTTTATACTCAGATTAAATCTAGTGAACTAGGATTGTTGGACCTTATGTCCTGAGTGTCACTATAGCTTTTGCTAGACCGACTCCTGTCCGGAAACAGTATAATCTCATAGTTCTTGATGCAAGCATTGGGAGAGTTTGAAAGATAACGCATTAAGCGAACTCAAAGAGGCACTATTCATTTGTAATCCTAGTTAGAATTGGATGTTCTTTGCATTAATGGTTTTGTTGTATAAGAAGATATCAGTACGTAGACTCATAACAAAAGGTGAAGCAATCACAGCTGCACATAACATGTGATGCAAGCTATAAACTGTCTATACCGCGAAGCTCTGATATCTGTGTAGTTCTATATCAAGCCTATACTAGTGTCTCAACTCTCAATAATATCCATCTGCTGAAGCTTCCAACTGGCAGTCAATCAAACGTCTAGCTAATTCTACAGTATTCCTCGGGTTAAAAATAACAGTAGAAAACAAACCCCAGATTAGTCAATTTCCTCGATTTTGATCTCAACACCAGCTCCATCCTGCTTGTACATCTGCATACGGTTTATAACTGCTGCATCTTCTCGTTAATATCGTCTATATATGTCTCGTTAATAGCTGAATTGGAACAGATCATGCAAGGCAATATTAATCTTGTTGGATAAGTCAAAACTGCTTGCAAATATTAAAGAACGATTTTTTAGGGACCAACCTCCCTATACTTATAAGGGGTGTCCCAAAGTTAGGTAAATACCCATTTATTCTTTACTTTAATTTAAATTAAAACTAATTTAATAACTATATAAATCTAATCATATATATCTAATCTAAATGAATTTATTAACCAAAATCAAAATCAAAATCAAAAGAGCAATCGAAAATTTTTTAGTTTTGAAAAAAAGGTTTATTCTCTTCTTCTTCTCTCTTTCCTTAACGTTCCTCGTTCGATTGAAAAACCTATCAATGTTTTTAATTCGTTTTTGGATAGGAAAATTGAGAATAAATCATCAAAATATAGTTTAAATGGATGTTAAAGTGGCATATTCGGTTAAGAATAGTTTTAAAAAAACTAGTTTTGTAACTGAACATTCTGAAACCAAGAACACGAAGAACACTTCGGTTATCACGAATTTAATTTTTCATAACCGAACTCCGAGTTCGGTTGGTTCGCAAAAAATTCTAAAACTAGTTAGTAACCGAACTCTACCCATAATACCAAAAAAAAAAAAAAAAACAATGTAACCGAACTGTGTTATTTTTCCTACTATGTTGAGTTATGATATAACCGAACTTTACCTACCTTGTTCGGTTGGTTCGCAAAAATTTCTAAACTATATAGTAACCGAACTCTACTTATATTCCAAAAAGATATTTTTTTTTCCAATGTAACTGAACTGTGTTATTTTGCCTACTATGTTGAGTTTCAATTTAACCGAACTTGTTCCAATATGTTCGGTTTGTTCGCAAAAATCTTGACAAACCGAACTCTTCACTAATTGCATACATGTGGAGTTAGGTTAGATATGTTGTTGGGTTAAAGTTTGAGAACCAACCGAACATTACTCTGTAAATCCTATAAACAAAGTTCGGTAACCTGCGTGTATGGAAAAGGTAACCGAACAACTAAAAACCTCCATTAAAGAACGAGTTTGGTAACCTGCGTATATGGAAAAGGTAACCGAACTACACTTTCAGATGAGTTCGGTAACCTGTTCTTCACATAAGGTAACCGAACAAGCCCAAATCTACCTTAAAAATTTACATTTTTTTGAAAATTTGGAGCAATTCAACCAACATTATCGAAGTTTGAAACATACCTGGGTACCCAAATACTCTTCCTTCGGTTGTGGTTGGTAAAATCCTTTGTTTTTCATGTTTTCCTTCTTCATTTTCTCCAACTTTACTCTCTCAATAATTCTGCTTCTTTTTTAAAAAAAAACATCTGATTTTTTAATCTCATTAATTATCTTTAACTTAATCATTTTACTAATCACTACATTAACTATTATTAACACTAACTAACACTAACTAATCATTACCAAAAAATTAATCAAGAGGGTAATTTAGGTATTAATATAAATATCTAGATAAGGGGTGACTTAGAATTACTTCTAATGTCTTTACCCAAAATAAAACCATGGTCCCCAAAATAACCATGATCCCCAAAAGACCGTTCATATTAAACAAGTCAGGCCCAATACGGATTCTTCAATGAGGCCGGCTTGTTGATTTGAAGAAGTAGAAAACGGCATTAAACAACGGAGGATTTTTTCAGCTTGAGCCTTGAAGTAATCTTGAGGTTAAGTTAAGTGTATTAATTAGTCCCACATTGGACGACGCAATTTTGAGTATGTTGTATCTGTTCTCCTATGATTGCGATATTGATCGCTAGTTGACAATGGATTGGATGCTCATTCTAATAGTCCTACATGGGCTATCAGCCATTTGCTTTCAGCATAATGGTCACTACTGTGGTAGTGGTAGCGCTCAGCTTTATTTGCGAGCGTCGCCCGAAAAACTTAAAAACAGATTGCATCCTCAAAATAATTACATGATTATGTCATATTCATGTAAAGCGCATCTTAATTAATACTACTAGTGTCTTTCCCGTGCGTTGCACGGGATCATATTAATATTTGTTAGACGGCAACCAACCAAAACAAATTTACAAACCTGTTTAATGTAATCTTTTGAATAAACGATAAACGAAGGGAACAAAAGAAATATTCATTCTTTCTCTCTTTGATACTAATCTTCATATAATGTATTCATAAATTAACATGTTTTGGCACTAAATTGTTTTCTTTGACGTGTTTCAATCTGCTTCAGCATTAAGGCCTACAAAAGCGAATGTTGCAGTCCTTCACCTTTAGATGGATTCGATGCCTAAAGAAAAATTAGTTAATTTTGGTAATATTTTTATTTTTGACTGGATACTTATTAAGTCTTCCACGCAAACTCATCAACTTCAGTTATTCCACCAAATAATTTCAAATAACGGACTTAACTTTGAATAGAAAGCAATGTCACATGTTTGATGCGCAACATAAATTTAGCCTGCACCAGGCTAAACTTTGAAAAAAACTACAATAATGGGTACATATAACAGCATACAAAAGTATTTAACATATTTTGTTGTTACTGATATTTTTGTAATTTTAAAATTTTTTTCTCAATTTGCATCAACACTTTGGTACTCGTGTTTGGATCTCCCTATGAAACCATATTTTTCAACATCTATATGTTAATCGTGCATGTTGCTGCATTTCTGATAAGTCATTTTTCCAACTACATGGTCCTTATAAATTTTTGCATCGGAGAATCTTATAAGTTCATTTAGAAAATGACACTAATGTGTCTCAAGAAAACAATTTTTAATCATATTAGATTTTCCACCTTAGTATCCTAAACAAAGTTGCGACCCTTGTTTTAATAGAACAAACCTTTCTATCACCAAGTCCGGTGACCTAGTTCTGACTTTTCTGATGCTCGCGTTGAATTATGGCCTTTTTTTATCACGCCCAATCCTCTTTCTTCTCTCATGCTCTTGGTACTACTAATATATCAATCACAGTCCAATATTAACCACAGTGAATTCGATTCATAATGTTAGGAACTCTTTATATACATCCACAATAATGAATGGAACAAAGGATAATTAAATACATGCACATAGTATGGCATCCTCCACCATAACATTTACCTAATATCTACAAGTCATAACTTGAAGAGATATCCTAGACAATGTAGAGCTAAGGATTGTCAAATATTGAATTCAATGAAATTACATAGCCAATAAAATACGACTTAGGTATTCCAACAAACAGGAGCTTGTTTTGAAATGTTCCTAGTTCTTTAAATTCTTCTCTTCCTTTCAAAAGTAACTTCCCTTGATCTTCCAAGAGACAGTTAGTTAGCAGCCTCTAAGAAATGTATTCGATACAAAAGAGGAAGTGATTCTTATAAATTACTAACTATATGTCTAAATCAGCCTGGCGTTTTTAGGGGCCACCCCAAAGGATTTAGGGGCCATCAATTTATACCCAGCCAAAGACTCTAGTTAAGGGGTACCCTATATGATATTGAAGTTACATAAATGCCCTTCTGGTAAAACTGTATAAAAACCAAATCAAAAACAATTCTACTCATTTCAACTCTTCTTCTTCCAGTTTCATATTATCTTCCGATTGTGGAAGAAAAAAAAAATTTCCTCGTTCAACCGAAACATCGCCGCGAATCGTAAAATCAAAACATCGTCGATTCGTTTATAAAACAATGGATAAGAGAAATGAAACCCACAGACCTAGAACCAAAAATGTTGCTCGGGGTATCGATCCAAACATTGGAATTTTAGCAAGAAATAAAGAAATTGTTGCTGCAAATGAAGAAGAACGCGAAGAAGAAGTACCCGGCAATGTAGTCGGTGGTGGCGATTCCGATAGTCAAACACTTCGTCAACTTCAAATGGCCCCAATTAGGTAAGAATCTATCATTTTTGGGGTTTATTTCGCTTTAAGTCGTCGAATCGAGAAAAAACTTTTCTAGGGTTTTCGGTTATTTATCCAGATTCGGACGATATTCATGCTCATTTACTTCCGAATGTAGTCGTGTTCTTCATTTCTCAAGAACATCGACAGTATTCGGGAGACAGATTTGATGATTATCTACCGAATATTGGTGGCCATATCTTCCTGGATACAAACTGCTAATAATCGGTAGTTTAATGAATTTTTTGGATACCGAATATATTTAAGTAGACACACAGTATTCGGAAGAACACTCACTACCGAATGTATATATTGAAAAAAATCTCAAAATTTCTGATATAGGAAAAATCCCATTTTGGGGCCAGTATTTATTCGGAAGACAATATAATGTTTTATACCTCCGATTGTGTAGGATAAAATTTTAGAGTTTCTGAACTCCAGTTGATGAATATTCGGTTGTAAACATGTTTAGTTATATTCCGATTGTTTTTTATTCGGAAACATTTGTGTCTTCTTACTTCCGAATTTGTACATTCGGGTTATAGTTGTGCACTTTGTCTTCCGATTGTGTAGGATGAAAAATTTACAGGTTCTGAACTCCAATTGATGTATATTCGGTTGCAAATATGTTTAGTTAGCTTCTGATTGTTTTGTATTCGAGAACAATATGTGTCTTTTTACGTCCGAATGTGTTTATTCGGGTTATATTTCCATACTTTGTCTTCCGATTGTATAGTTTGTAAATATTGTTCATTTCTTTGTTGTTTAGACAAAGTCGAGAAGGGAGGAAGAAAGTGACAGCTAGTGCTAGGAGGGAAAGGAGTGCCAAAGATAATTCAAGTGCTCAACAAAGCGAACAAGAACAAAGCAGTCAACAAGGAGTGCAACCAAGTGTTGAACAACAAGGCAGTGAACAAGGGGTGCGACCAAGTGTTGAACAAGCCGCTCAACAAAGTGCAGGACCAAGTGTTGAACCAGTTGATCCAGTTCCAAGAGTAGAAGAAGGACAACCAAGTGGTACCCAAAAAGCCAAAAAAGGAAAAGATGTTGTAAGGAAGGATATTGCTAAGAAAGCATCACATCTTGTCCCTCAGCACTTGAAGAAGAAGGGTATTCTAGCAGGCACAATCCTTGGACTACCAGCGGATGGAGGAAAATTGTTATTTGGATACAAAGACTCATGGGCCAGAGAAATATACGAAACCGAGGTAATAAAATTACTATTTTTTATTAATGTATTGTCTATGTGTTATATCGTAATATTTGTATTAAGGATTTTTTTATGTACTTTAATAGGATCATCAAGATGCGGTCCGTCTACTCAAACCTACCTCCACACCAACAAAAATGCTTGTGTGGCCTTTATCCGGTGAATGTGAAAGGTTCAAGACAATTGTTTCCAACTCGGGGTTAGCTAATGCCGCCGAGAATTCATTGTTGGAACATGATCCTGTGGCCATATCGGCGTTCGTGGAGAGAATGTATCTTGAGACCGATACTTTCCATATGCTGTTTGGGGAGATGACGATACATATGATGCATATTCATAACTCCAAAGGACGCATATTCGGTAGGAATTGATCCATCTTATTTTCTGAATGTTTGTTATTAGGTGGCTAGGTACTTAGTTTTATTTCCGATTATATATAATCAGAAATATGTTTTTGATATTACTACCTAATATACAGGCCAGAAAATCTAGAGGTTACTGAACTCCAAATGACGCATATTCGGTAGGACATGATCCATCTAATTTTCCGAATGTTTGTTATTCGGTGGCTAGGTACTTAGTTTTATTTCCGATTATATATAATCGGAAAGATGTGTTTGATATTACTACCGAATATACAGTCCAGAAAAACTATAGGTTACTGAACTCCAAATGACGCATAATCTGTAGGAAATGATCCATATATATTTCCGAATGTTTGGTATTCGGTGGATTGCTACTCAGTTTTATATCCGATTATATATAATCGGAAATTATGGTTGGAAATTACTACCGAATATACACAATCTATTTACTAAACCTTGGTATCTTATGTATATAGGCATGGATCTATGACCACTTCCCTATCCTGAAGTTGGCCGGAGAGAACCCGGGGTGGTGCAAAGGTACTCTTAGAGGAACAAAGTATATATTTGAAGACAACCGTTCTAGGACAAAGGAGCAACAGTTGATTCGCATGAGGGAGATTTTGGACCAATTGAACGCCTCGGACGTATGCTTTGATCCATACAAGGAAGATCGAGTCAGTGAGCATATAAATGTTCGGTCGGACTTGTCCCTTTATTTTGGACCATTGTGGCACCCCACAGGATATGTGATGTATAACCCCTCTAGGGTGATGCGAGAACACGGGTATATACAACATCAAACTCTGGAGAAAATGGGGGATTACTACAAATTGGAGTTGGAGTTGTGTTCTTCTAGTGGTGACAATCTCACGATTGTTCACACAGGCCCACCTACTGTTCTTGATAACTGGGATAAGAGAAATGACTTCATTATCGACACTGGTAGACGAACCACCCGAGGTGATGAAAATTCTCAAGACTATATGAGTTGGTATAACAAGGTATCACATCCTTTGGTTATCCGTGAAATCAAATCCAACACTACTGCGGCGGGTTCAAGTTATAATTGTATCATCAAAGACAAACCAGCTGGTTATGATAGACTGGTGCGTGTTCTTATATTTTTGTTCATTTTATATTATTCCTATAAATCTTAGGTAATTACCGTTTGATGTTATGTCATTACGTATAAAAAACAGGTGAATAGGTTCAAGCGTGTTTCCAAAATGTTAATTGCATGCCTGAAGAGCGTAGATCCCATGCCAGCTGAGAAGATCAAAGAGGCTAGAGATCTAGTTGACAATATGGATAACGAAGATTATGCTGTCTAGTTTGGGGAGAAAGTAACGAAGAGGAATCCGCCCAAGGTGGCAGTATCAAAGACGGGTGAAAGAACTCGAGCTTCATCGAGCGCTGAAGCTTCTCCAACTGAAGCTGCTCCAACTGAAGGTGCTCAAACCCGTGGTCGTGCAGGACTGGGAGGTAGTCACGGTCGTAAAGTAAAAAAGAGCAGATAAATGACAATGATTTTTGTTGTACATTCGGAAATTTGTTTGGGTAACTAAGTTAGACAAGTTCAAATGACAATGATTTGTGTGGTATATTCGGAAGTTCTGGTAACTAATTTAACTTCCGATTATTTCAAAGACAAAATTTGAAAAGTATAAGTTTTTCCAAATTCTGATTTTTGGGTCATCGTTTATTCGTAACTTTACAAAAAAATTATCATCCAAATATTACAAGTTCAAAACAAACCACGCCATGGCTTTAGGTGGTTCCAAGGGACAATATTGAAGGTTAGACAGCCCATAATCGGAAGTTTTGGTAACTAATTTAACTTCCGATTATTTCAAAGACAAAATTTGAAAAGTATAAGTTTTTCCAAATTCTGATTTTTGGGCCATCGTACATTCAGAACTTTACAAAAAAATTATCCTCCGAATATTACAAGTTCAAAACAAACCACGCCATGGCTCCAGGTGGTTCCAAGGGCCAATATTGAAGGTTAGACAGCCCATAATCGGAAGTTTTGGTAACTAATTTAACTTCCGATTATTTCAAAGACAAAATTTGAAAAGTATAAGTTTTTCCAAATTCTGATTTTTGGGCCATCGTACATTCGGAACTTTACAAAAAAATTATCCTTCGAATATTACAAGTTCAAAACAAACCACGCCATGGCTCCAGGTGGTTCCAAGGGCCAATATTGAAGGTTAGACAGCCCATATTCAGAAGTTTTGGTAACTAATTTAACTTCCGATTATTTCAAAGACAAAATTTGAAAAGTATAAGTTTTTCCAAATTCTGATTTTTGGGCCATCGTACATTCGGAACTTTACAAAAAACCTATCCTCCGAATATCACAAGTTCCAAACAAACCACGCCATGGCTCCAGGTGGTTCCAAGGGCCAATATTGAAGGTT
Organism: Papaver somniferum; assembly: GCF_003573695.1. NCBI lineage: Eukaryota > Viridiplantae > Streptophyta > Magnoliopsida > Ranunculales > Papaveraceae > Papaver > Papaver somniferum. The sequence goes on from NC_039358.1 coordinate 223,934,075, forward strand.
AGACAGCCCATATTCGGAAGTTTTGGTAACTAATTTAACTTCCGATTATTTCAAAGACAAAATTTGAAAAGTATAAGTTTTTCCAAATTCTGATTTTTGGGCCATCGTACATTCGGAACTTTACAAAAAACCTATCCTCCGAATATCACAAGTTCAAAATAAACCACGCCATGGCTCCAGGTGGTTCCAAGGGCCAATATTGAAGGTTAGACAGCCCATATTCGGAAGTTTTGGTAACTAATTTAACTTCCGATTATTTCAAAGACAAAATTTGAAAAGTATAAGTTTTTCCAAATTCTGATTTTTGGGCCATCGTACATTCGGAACTTTACAAAAAAACCTATCCTCCGAATATTACAAGTTCAAAACAAACCATGCCATGGCTCCAGGTGGTTCCAAGGGCCAATATTGAAGGTTAGACAGCCCATATTCGGAAGTTTTGGTAACTAATTTAACTTCCGATTATTTCAAAGACAAAATTTGAAAAGTATAAGTTTTTCCAAATTCTGATTTTTGGGCCATCGTACATTCGGAACTTTACAAAAAAACTTATCCTCCGAATATTACAAGTTCAAAACAAACCACGCCATGGCTCCAGGTGGTTCCAAGGGCCAATATTGAAGGTTAGACAGCCCATATTCGGAAGTTTTGGTAACTAATTTAACTTCCGATTATTTCAAAGACAAAATTTGAAAAGTATAAGTTTTTCCGAATTCGGATTTTTGGGCCATCGTACATTCGGAACTTTACAAAAAAATTATCCTTCGAATATTACAAGTTCAAAACAAACCACGCCATGGCTCCAGGTGGTTCCAAGGGCCAATATTGAAGGTTAGACAGCCCATATTCGGAAGTTTTGGTAACTAATTTAACTTCCGATTATTTCAAAGACAAAATTTGAAAAGTATAAGTTTTTCCAAATTCTGATTTTTGGGCCGTCGTACATTCGGAACTTTACAAAAAAAATTATTCTTCTAATATTACAAGTTCAAAACAAACCACGCCATGGCTCCAGGTGGTTCCAAGGGCCAATATTGAAGGTTAGACAGCCCATATTCGGAAGTTTTGGTAACTAATTTAACTTCCGATTATTTCAAAGACAAAATTTGAAAAGTATAAGTTTTTCCAAATTCTGATTTTTGGGCCATCGTACATTCGGAACTTTACAAAAAACCTATCCTCCGAGTATTACAAGTGCAAAACAAACCACACCATGGCTCCAGGTGGTTCCAAGGGCCAATATTGAAGGTTAGACAGCCCATATTCGGAAGTTTTGGTAACTAATTTAACTTCCGATTATTTCAAAGACAAAATTTGAAAAGTATAAGTTTTTCCAAATTCTGATTTTTGGGCCATCGTACATTCAGAACTTTACAAAAAAATTATCCTCCGAATATTACAAGTTCAAAACAAACCACGCCATGGCTCCAGGTGGTTCCAAGGGCCAATATTGAATGTTAGACAGCCCATAATCGGAAGTTTTGGTAACTAATTTAACTTCCGATTATTTCAAAGACAAAATTTGAAAAGTATAAGTTTTTCCAAATTCTGATTTTTGGGCCATCGTACATTCGGAACTTTACAAAAAAATTATCCTCCGAATATTACAAGTTCAAAACAAACCACGCCATGGCTCCAGGTGGTTCCAAGGTCCAATATTGAAGGTTAGACATCCCATAATCGGAAGTTTTGGTAACTAATTTAACTTCCGATTCAAAGAGAAAATTTGAAAAGTATAAGTTTTTCCAAATTCTGATTTTTGGGCCATCGTACATTCCGAACTTTTCAAAAAATTATCCTCCGAATATTACAAGTTCAAAACAAACCACGCCATGGCTCCAGGTGGTTCCAAGGGCCAATATTGAAGGTTAGACAGCCCATATTCGGAAGTTTTGGTAACTAATTTAACTTCCGATTATTTCAAAGACAAAATTTGAAAAGTATAAGTTTTTCCAAATTCTGATTTTTGGGCCATCGTACATTCGGAACTTTACAAAAAAACCTATCCTCCGAATAT